>NC_056732.1:1870292150-1870329805 GCF_019279795.1 Protopterus annectens
TAACTGTGTTATTCCTCTTTGAAATTGGTGACCTATCTGCATGGCTGTCTTCCCCTTCAGTGTTGGACGAAGTGTCCTCACCAGAAGTGAACACATCCCTACTTCTTGTCTTAAGAATAGGTTTCATTCTTTTGGGTTTGGCTGGTTTGGAATTAGGCGTCAGAAATCTGACATTCTTATGTACCTCAAAGGGGTTCCCTCTCTCAAAGTCATCAAGGTCCCTATTAAACTTTCTGATTTTCCTCTCCTTCAGAGTGTTTTCCAGTTCCAAAAGGTCCTTACCTAACTGACTCACCCCAGACACATAACATGGCTGTTAGAAAAATATGTATTAATGTGTGTGCTTATGCTAATTAGAAGCTAAAAGTGTTAACACGTTTTTAATTCTATTTTATTACAGCTTAGTTTTATATGAGACTAAAAGATGTTTTTGAAACTGCAGTATGCTTTCTGAAACTTGCAAGATGCCCTCTGACCTAGTGCTTGCTAGCACAGCAAAATTCATGCTTATGCCTTTTGGAAATGTATTGAGAAGCAGGTGATTATCTGCTAGGTCAGGAAGAAATAAGAGAAAACAATGCTATATTCTATAATGTTATGATTTTGAACAATTAGCTCTGTTTGTGTTGTGAGAACATGCACAGCTGCAGAGAGAAGAGATAAAACAGACAAAGGAGTGTTGAAGAAGTGAACTGCAATCTGTACTTGCTTTGTGCTCAAATTAGCTGTAGTACCTTGAATGGTAACATTGCATATATCTAACCGGTGGTAGCCAAGGCCACGTTGTTTTTCTTAGGAAGTTTTTCACAAAATTGATAGTGCAAGCAGAAAAGCATGAGAACAGCTGCTATGAAGTAATGATGTTAAAATTTGTGATCTGCTACGTCAGCTTGGTAGGCAATGTCTTATTAGAAAATGTATAAAAACACTAACATTTCCTGATTCTAGTTAGACAAACTCTGTATTAGAATGTTTTTGTCTCCTTGCTGCAAGATTAAAGTGCCTTAACCTGAACCTGCCATGTATTGATCTTTTTGAAGTTAATTTTTCATTTGACAGATTTGGCCCACCGGTCCAGAAATCTCTCGTTCTGACCCAGGTCAGATGGGCCCGGTGGCATGAAACCGTACGGGGAAGAGACCACATCAGTTCTTCTGTTTTGAAAGACCTCCGACTAAATTGTCGTTCAAAAGAGGCCGGCCACTGTTTCTGATCTGCAATTGGAGGACAAGTCGACGGCCCAAGTGCAATACTCAATCACGGAGGCTCAGGTAAGGAGGAATTTACCTTTTTTCTGTTTTAGATCAGAGACTTTTTACAGTATTTTTCTTTTTTGTCAGGGAGATCTGTAAAGTATAGATCAGGGACAAAAAAAGATTGATGTCTTGTCATAGATCAGGGAAACAGAATAGGTAGACAGTTATTCTAGATAAACTGTGAAAAAGAGAAATCGTGGTACCACGTGATAAGAAGGGTTACGTAACATCTTTTTTTCTTTAGCTGAGTTAGGACAACATGGGAAATAAGTGCACAAAAAGATCCCAAGACCTGCCCTGAACCGAAGATGCGAAATATATGCAATTACAACGTGTCGACAATGTTAGATACTATACAAAGTGGGTTAATAAATATGAATTTGATGGTAAACTAGAAAAGTCTTCACTTATTAAACTTGTCAAACAGCTCAAAACTGACGCAAAAGGTCAGGTAAAAAAGCAACGTCAATTAGGCATTCCCCAGGCACACAGGTGGCTTGAGGAAGCAAACCGCAGGGAACAAAAGATCAAGACTTCAAAAGCAATGTTTTTAGATAAAGAAGACAATAACCTGGTAACAGCATCGGCCCCTCCGCCCCCTCCGCTTCCTTTACAAGAATATGAAGCGAGTGGACAAGCTGATCCACCTCCGCTATACCCAACTGTCCCTGCGAAACCAAAACCGTTTGTCAGAGATCCTGTCGAGACTAGGTCTCAAACATGTAAAACAAGAGGGGATATGGAGCTATATCAAATGAATGAAAATTCACGAGCTATGAGTGAAGAAGAGATATGTCCGCTCATAGAAGTACCAAATCCTCAGGCAGGACAGGAAGGGCAGGACCCAACTATTCTAGTATATAGACCGTGGACACCGGAAGACATCCGGAAAGCCACAGAGGGGATTCCCCATCCTAAAGTTAATTTTAGAAAATTCTTAGAAGACTTACAGGGCATGCGGTTAAGTTACCATTTAAACGGGGAAGAGGTAGAAAAAGTAGTCAGACAAATCGTAGGTCCAGATTGGCACATGATCAGCGGCAACTGGAATCCTCGTGACACAGAACATAGGCCACTCCTACATAGCAACGCAGAGCTGGATAACAGAGTGAAAGGTCTGACAGACCGAATCTCTGTGAAATGGAAGCCTAGGGCAGACTGGACTTGCATTAATCAATGCATCCAACAAGAAGGTGAAACTGTTGATAGATATTTTGCTAGATTACTAGAATGTTTTAATAATCATTGTGGAATGCAGGTACCTGAAGACCAAACACGATTCCCCATATGAGCAGCAGCTAAAGAATGCATTTTTGAAAGGTAGTATTGCACCTATCAGTAGTTTTATTACAAAACACATGGTAGATCACCGCACAAGTAGATTACAGTCCTTACTTGAATATGCAAGACATGCCGAAAGGCATTTTAATAGTAAAAAGAAAAAGAAAACTTAAGTATTTGCAGTAGAAGATGGAGCAGAAGTCTTTGTAGTACAGTCCGGGAAAAAGGGCAAGAAAAATGCCCAGGGAAACAAACAATCTGATAAGCGATCAGAAGAGTTTGAAGAGAGAAAGAAAAAGGGTGAATGTTTTAAATGCAGGAAAAAGGGACATTTGGCAAGGGATTGCAAGTAAAATAAGAAGGTAGCCACGGAAGATAAGGAGGGTGAGGACTGACTATATGGTAGTCAGGAATCACTAGGGAAAAATAACCAAGAAAAGACAAATGTGAATGTGATAGAGGGAACAGAGGATGTGATGGGAGAAATAGAGGATGTGCAAGAAATCACAGACAGTGAAGAAAATGAAATTTTGGACTTAGCATTATTGAGCCTGGAGCTCTACTTGGCAGACACAAAACCGGAAGTTACACTTCTGGTAGAGGGGAGGGAAGTAAAATTTTTGTGTGACTCAGGGGCATCACGGACCCTGACACATCCTTCCAAACTACCAGAAAATTCAGAATCACTTGACTATATATTAGTGAAAGCAGCTAATGGGCAGCTGTATCGGGAGCCACTCTCCCATAACATAGCAATAACTGACCCTGTTTCAGGGATGACTCAGAAAAGCAAAATTGTTGTTTCTGCAAAATGCCCAGTAAACCTTTTGGGCAGAGATCTTATGCAGATTTTTGGCATATCAGTAGTTCCAACTATGCAAGGTATGGAGGCACAGCGACAAATGGACACTTTTGTAGTGCAATCGGAGGGGGAAACATTTTACTGGTACAGCCAGGACTTGGTTATGACTGGTCCAGGGGCAGTAACTGAAGAACTGATGAACGTAGCCATCAGTAAGTCCGCCTCCCTTAACACTGATAAACAACATTTGTTGCATTGTACTCTGTATTATTGCAGCACACCCGGACTTGATAAGGAATATGAGCAAGAATTGTTTAAAAAACGTGCAAACAGATTAGTATTACGTAATCTGTACTGGGACACAGAGGGGAACAATGTAGTTAGCTGTTCATTGCCCCAGGAATTCTTTGCACTTTATAAATCTAATCGACTACCATATGTTAGTTTAACCAAGGACAAGAACGTAAAGTGGGCAGACCTAGGAGAAAAAGTCACAAGGTGGGAAAAACAGACAGAATTAGAGCTATCCGAACAGGGAGTACAAAAGCAGAAGTTAAACTGGATAACACAGACACACCCAGCTGTGCACCTGCAATCTAGTGAGGACAGCTGATTAGCACTCTTACTAGAAGAGGAAGAGAAAGCCTTACAAAGCATACCAGAAACTCTCTGGTCAACAGGGAAATCAGATGTAGGACTTATTCGTACAGCAGGACCAGTTACAATCATGCCAAAGTCAGCATTTAGACCACAGAAAAGACAGTATCCCTTGAGAAAGGATGCAGAGGTAGGAATCAAATCTATAATAGCAGCCTTACTTAAGGAAGGAGTACTGGTAGAATCTCCTGATTCACCATGTAACACACTCTTGTTTCCTGTTAGAAAAGCAAATGGAGAATGGCGTATGGTCCAAGATTTACAAGCTGTAAATGATGCAGTAATACCCAGAGCACCTACAGTGCCAGATCCACACACCTTATTAAATGATTTAAAACCTCAACAGAAGTATTTTTCTGTGGTAGATATTAGCAATGTGTCTTTCTCAATACCGATACACCCTGACAGCCAACATTGGTTTGCATTTACATTTCAGGGGAAAAGGTACACATATATGCGACTACCACAGGGATATTGTGAAAGTCCAACAATATTCGCACAGGAAATGGCAAGTAACTTGGCGGGATTTATACCACTGAAAGGCAGCCAGATTTTACTTTATGTAGACGACATTCTGCTGGCAGCCCCCACCCAGCAAGAATGCAGAGAAGATACCATAGCATTACTACAATTTTTAGCCACTCAAGGACACAAAGTAAACAAAAACAAACTGCAACTTTGGAAAAAGCAGGTTAAATACCTAGGATATGTAATATACAAAGAAGGCAGAATATTAGATGAAGACAGAAAAATAGCAATCTTACAAGCACCTAAACCGACTACCAAGAAGGAAATGATGTCCTTCTTAGGTACGACTAATTTTTGTCGGAGTTGGATTCCAAACTATGCCTTGGAATCTGCTCTGTTGACTGACTTGATATACACGAAACCTATGGCAGCACAAGATTTATTACAATGGACACCGGAACCAGAATCAGCTTTCTGCAAACTGAAGCAATTGATAGCATCTTCACTAGTTTTATGATTACCGAATTATCATAAACGTTTTTTCCAAACTGTAGATTGTAAGCAAGGCTATATGACATCAGTATTGACACAGCAACATGGGGACAAGCAGCGCCCCATAGCTTACTATTCATCACAGCTAGACCCAGTGGCACGATCTCTGCCCCACTGTGTACAAGCAGTAGTCGCAGGTGCAAAGGCAGTGCAGGCTTCAGCCTCAGTAGTATTGTTCCACCCTCTCACATTGAGAGTGCCTCATGCAGTCGCGATTATTTTACTGCAAGAAAAAAGTAGCATATCTTTCTCCTGCTAGACATCTTTCTTGTATGACTATACTGTTGAGCCAACCTCATATGACAATTGAACGATGCACAACTTTAAATCCGTCAACCTTGCTCCAAACCCCTGCGGATGGCACACCACATTGTTGCCTGCAGGAGATTGAGCAAAAGACACTACCTAGAAAAGATCTTACGGATGTTCCCTTGGATGATGCCGAGGTGACATACTACATGGACGGCTCATGCAGAAAGGGTCCTACAGAGCAGAATCTAATAGGGTATGCAGTAGTTTCTGATACTGAGATTTTAGAAGCAAAGCCTATACCACACAACTTATCTGCACAAGCAGCAGAATTGATTGCCTTGATACGGGCATGTACCTTAGCAAAGGATAAATGTGTAAACATTTTTAGTGATAGCCAGTACGCTTTTTCTACTGTACATGTTTTTGCGCAACAGTGGAAGAATAGAGGAATGATAACATCTACTGGTAAACTGATTAATCATGCGCAATTTATTTTAGATTTGTTAGAATCTATTCAGTTACCTCGAAAAGTAGCTATTTGCAAATGCGTAGCTCATACCAAACAACAGGATAGGATTTCAAAAGGTAATGCGAGAGATGACACAGCTGCAAAGCAGGCAGCTACAGCTTCAGAAGTATTTCTTTTGAGTGAGGAATTACAACCTTCTGAGATTTTAGATTTAGAAATGTTAAAAACAATGCAGACACTCACTACAAAAGTAGAGAAACAGAAATGGGTAAAACGAGGAGCAATCCTTGAGATGGGGCTGTACATCTCCAAGGAAGGAAAACTAATTTTGCCATCTAACTTGTTTAGATATGCAGCTTTGTCGAGCCATGGACAGAGTCATGTCTCAGCAGGGGGGATGGTACAGTTAGTGAATCGAGTATTTACAATGTATGGATTTACAAATTACACTAAAAATTTTTGTGCGGCATGTCATGTTTGTAATAAACATCATGCACAAGGGGCATTTAAGCCTAAGCAAGGGAGTTTCCCTACGCCACCATACCCATTCCATGCTATTTGTATGGACTTCATAGAGTTGAACAAATGCGAAAATAAGAAGTACTTTCTTGTCATTATAGATATGTTTTCCAAATGGGTGGAAGCTTTTCCGACCAAAAATCCAGACGCAGCTACTGTTGCGAAAATACTTATCAAAGAAATTATTCCTAGATTTGGCATACCGGAAAAGATATACAGTGACAATGACACACACTTAGTAAATCAAACTATACAACAGCTGAGTCGATTCTTCGGAATTTTTTAAAAAAACCATTGTGCATATCATCCACAATCTGCAGAATTAGTAGAGAGGCACAATGGGGTTTTGAAGGGTAAGCTTAGGAAAATAATGACAGAGACTCAGAAGAATTGGGTGCACTGTTTACCTCTGGCACTGTTGAGTATGAGAACTGTTCCAAATGCAAAGGGGTTAACTCCTTTTGAAATACTATTTGGGAGGGCATATTATGTACCTCAGTGGAAACTTCTCATGCCTGCAGATCAGGAGGCCGACAGTTCACTGGCAGAGTATATGAGGAGCTTACTGAATAACAAACAACTTCTACAGTTAAATTCTGTTTCAGATAAAGAACAGACCAGACTATCAGAAGCAGCAGTGCGACCAGGTGTTCGACCAGGCGATTGGGTCTGGATAAATGTCATAAAGAAAAAGAACTGGAGCTCTCCGAAGTGGGAAGGACCATTTCAAGTTTTGCTGGCAACACCCACTGCAGTCAAAATAGCAGAGCATGCATCCTGGATCCATTTAGCACACTGCAAATTGGTCAAGAACTTTGAACTGGACAAAAGCCTTGTTACTGTTACACAACAAGAACAAAATGACCAGGTATAGAGTAAACAGGGATACAGAACAATCTCAGAAAAATTGCATGATTATCCTGTTAGCTATACTGGTGACAATGATCTTTTTGCTGTGGCCTTTCCTTTTTTCAGCCACACGAGTTGAACTGAACAAACGTGATGCGTTACTCATAGACTGGCATCCAAACTTTAACACTTACCAAGCAATCAAATATGTGCATGCTGAAACTTTTAATGTTTCGACCTGCTGGATTTGCACAGCTATACCAACAGCATATGGGGGATTATTAATGACTGCTGTCCCCCTAGGGGTCAATGAGACCTGGGAGAACTTGATCTTTGATACTACACCTGTAAAATCACAAGATAAAATAGCATTGTCCCTACCTGTTACACAAAAGGGAGTTGTATGTTTTTATAAAAAATGACACTATTCAGGTGGGTTGGAGCAATTGCAATGTGACTGTTTCTTATAAATGTTATATTAAGGCCAGTAAGGCAGAAACTATTTGTGATACAAACTATGATGCATATTTTGAAAAATTGCATAAAACTGTTAGTGAAGTACAACATAATCCTGTTCTTTTAAAACAGCTTTCTATCATTGATAAGAAAATGTTTCATGCAGGGCAAGCTTATATCAATACTAAAGTAGAGAACTGTTATTTTATTTAAGGGAAAAAGGCATAGAAATGGTTACCTGAGAATTGGTCCGGCAATTGTTTTTTGGGTTACCTGGTTCCAGCCATACGACACACTGCAGCTTTGCCTTGAGGGAAAATCCGAAACGTCAGAGAGGTCAGCAATAAACCCAGAAGTCCAATCAAGAGACCTGAGAATCCAGTGGGATGAATCGAAGCAGGATGGAGAAACCATAATTCCGTGAAGAACAAAGACAAACTAACACACATGACCTTGAGTGACACTATTATATCATGGGCTGGCATAGCCCCTGCATATGGCGCAGTTTTGCTGCTCTCGAATTAGTGACAGATGAACTGAATGCTATGAGAACTGCGGTGCTACAAAACCGCATGGCTCTCGACTTCACCCTAGTGGCGAGGGGTGGTACGTGCACTGTAATCAAAGAAGAATGCTGTTCGTATATACCAGACAATCAGTATGAGACAAACGATCACCTTGAGGTGATCCAGCAAGTGTCGACCATGACCAAACCAGGCCCAAACCCTCTGATGGACTTTTTCCAGAATTTGTTTGGGGGGTGGGGTTCCATCCTAATGAACATCCTGATTACCATTTGTGTGGGATTACTCCTATTAGGAGCATGCATTTGTTGTGGTGTTCCCTGCATGAAAAAAATAATCAAAGATTTTATAGACATGTCAGCTTCTGAGACTTTGTATCAAAGTACTGAAATTGAAGAGTTGTTGAAAAGTGAAATGCTTTCATAAGTCTAAACTAAATGACTCTCTTAACTGCTAATCCTAAATGGAAGAGGTTAGGAGAAGAAGCAAACTGTTTATCCTTTTGAAAATAGAATTGAAAAAGTATTAACAGGGGAAATGTTAGAAAAATATGTATTAATGTGTGTGCTTAATGCTAATTAGAAGCTAAAAAAGTTAACATGTTTTTCATTCTATTTTATTACAGCTTAGTTTTATATGAGACTAAAAGATGTTTTTGAAACTGCAATATGCTTTCTGAAACTTGCAAGATGCCCTCTGACTTAGTGCTTGCTAGCACAGCAAAATTCATGCTTATGCCTTTTGGAAATGTATTGAGAAGCAGGTGATTATCTGCTAGGTCAGGAAGAAATAAGAGAAAACAATGCTATATTCTATAATGTTATGATTTTGAACAATTAGCTCTGTTCGTGTTGTGAGAACATGCACAGCTGCAGAGAGAAGAGATAAAAACAGACAAAGGACTGTTGAAGAAGTGAACTGCAATCTGTACTTGCTTTGTGCTCAAATTAGCTGTAGTACCTTGAATGGTAACATTGCATATATCTAACCAGTGGTAGCCAAGGCCACGTTGTTTTTCTTAGGAAGTTTTTCACAAAATTGATAGTGCAAGCAGAAAAGCATGAGAACAGCTGCTATGAAGTAATGATGTCAAAATTTGTGATCTTCTACGTCAGCTTGGTAGGCAATGTCTTATTAGAAAATGTATAAAAACACTAACACTTCCTGATTCTAGTTAGACAAACTCTGTATTAGAATGTTTTTGTCTCCTTGCTGCAAGATTAAAGTGCCTTAACCTGAACCTGCTGTGTATTGATCATTTTGAAGTTAATTTTTCATTTGACAATGGCAAATCTTGAAATTTCCCTAACCCCTGACCAAACGTTTAAACTTCACAGTTTTGTTGTTGTATGGTCTTTTCATAATATGCCACAAGGGCATTAACAAAACACATATAAGCCAGTTTCTGAACTGCCAGCCAATCATCAAGCAAAGTTTGATCAGCTTGTGGTACTAGATGCTGAAGCTTCACACAAAGTCCTCTTGGGGAAATTTGTTTATATTGATATGCCTTAAAAAGACGAAGATGCCATACATTACTTCTAAGATGCTTAATGCCTTTCATTAATTTTATAAAGGCCATTTGGCATTCATATGTCAGATCAGTATTGGAATTCGAAGGACCATCAGATACATGTTGTGATGCTAAACCAAATATCCCTAAATCATTGGTATCAAAAGACAACACCCTAATGATAGAAGCCATATCCATAACTAGTTAATATAACCAGGGCAACCCAATGTGTGTCACCAAACCGTAACTGATATTAAAAGGGCCTGATAATGAAAAGCTCACCGGCATTTATAAACACAAGTGGTTCAAAGTATGATCTATATCAATATTAAATGAAGTACCATTGGTGCTATCAATAGCCTTGATCTCATAAACTCAATGTGTTAAAACATAACACAAATCAGCTATGCACCAATAAATTCGACCCAAAAATACTAAAATAGTATATATGTAGAATCAAACCAAACAGATTGAACCACAGACATAATAGGCCAAAGGAAAGGAAACACTATAACATCCTAGTTGCCCAAATACAAAATATACAGATACTGATGGATAATCAGGCACTCATATAATAGGGTTGTCCCCCATCACCAACGATCATAATATTACTTAAATATCATATATTACATAAATACTAACATGAGCCAGTGGTCCCAAGGAATCCCAATCTCAATAAAAAATAAAAAAAATGTCCAATTCCCTACACCAAAAATGGTATACTGATAAATGATAAACAATTTCCAAAAAGGCTAAAATGGAAGCCCAAAACAACACTGAAACAGGGTCAATATCCCATATTCAATGCAGTCATATCTTTACTTAAACATAAACTAGAGGGACTAGTACAAAATCTTGCCAAAACTTGTACGTATAAAGAATGTGTACCAATGTTATAAATTGGAGCGAAGTACAACTGTAGCTCGATAAAGGACCCTCATTTTTCCAATACATCTGCTCTCATATGTGTAGACAATGTTGTTAATAACTTCAACATTACATCAATAAGATCACATATGAAAATACAGTAATGCAATGAGTACAGAACACTATACAGTGCAATGATAGATCAAACATTGGCTCACAACTGTCTGAAAGATGTAACCGCTGAAATAAAAAACAACCCTTGTAAACAAAGGCAAAAATTCACCTTCAAAAATATATATGTCCCATAGTTTGTTGATGAAAACATCAAATGTAAATAATTTGCACTGTGTCCCTGAATCTGCCAAATAAGGACCTCGTGTAGCTTGAGATTGTCACTGAATTAATGTCCGCATATCAAAGTTATTAATGACGCCCGCCAATATAAACAGCAAAGAGAGTCATATCTAAACCAAAACCTGCATATTGAACGATAAAAATGTCCGTAACTATGTAAACACATAGATTTCCCCAAAAGCATAGAACTAGGTAATTCACACTCTGGTACTGCAAAAGTTATTATTATTAGTCCTGATGTTGAAAAAAAACAGAAGTTTTTGTAGAAACACCGCTGATAACATTGGCCACCACTAAATCAAAGCAAGCTCAGGCAGAAAAGGCCCCAGAGCAAACAAAGGACCCTATATGTAGTTCAATGGCAATAAACATGTTGAAGCAGGAGCCATCACTCAAATAGTAGGAAAACAGACATACCAAATTCTCCCAATTCCATACAAATAAACAAACAGTGCCGAATGCACAGCTGAAAGTATAACTGGCCTTAATATGACTCTAGCAATCCAAACGCCAACGACTGCTGACATATACTGCACTCACCACAAAGTAAACCTCAGAGTGCAAAACGAAAAATGTGGAGAATAGAAGTACTCAGTCTCTGTCCTGAATAAAATATATCCCAATGTTGCCGGCCCAGCCACCGAAGTGAGAAAACCACCAAACACATAGGTCGCCAACAGCGGGTGAAGAAAAGAGCCTCCCAAACACAGAAAACCACCCACACATATGGCAAGTGCATGGCAGGACATGTGGTGGGCCAAATGTGTGTCCATAGGACACACACATGCATGTCAGTGAGGCTCACATACCCAACAATGGTCTCAGCCAGAAGGACAGGTGTAGATGACCACAAAGAAAGTCTGTGCTAAGGCCTCCAATTGATGGCAATGGAGAACAGCCCCCCTCCAGACCTATACAGACAGACTACAACAGGTCAGGCAGTTGGATGTTAGTTCTGAAGGGTAAGACGTCTGAAACTGAAATGTAGGTCAATAAAACCTGAGATCTGTACTCTACTGATATGCCTCTAGTCTGCATCATAGGTCAGAATACAAAATGAAATGGAAACCAACAGAGTACCTGAAACACCAGTACAGTCATGGCAAATGTTTACAGTTGTCAGGTGCGCCCCCCACAATCCTATGTAGAAATGCAGTAACATGTACATGTGGATTCAATAACAGTGGAGCACAGATTACCTGAGCTTGCCCAATATGCAGGATAGATTGTTGCATGTGTATAATATGCAGGTCTCTGTGTGTTAGGCTGTTGTGTGTTGTATATTGTGTGGAAGTGGTCAGCATGTAGACATGGAGGGTTGTGTCCCGGTGCCCTGTGGCCAGTACTGTTGATGACAGGGCCATTATTTGACAACTGCAGTGCCAACCACAATGCATCCCAGCAAGACCCAATTCAGCAGTCATCCATACTCATTGTTTGGATGTAATATCTGTCACCATCTCAAAGATGGACATGCCATGAATTTGGGCCCAGACATACATACAGTACACAGGTGGAAGTACCCTAGACAGAGTACATAAAATTTAACTGTCAACTGCACACACCTTTGGAATTGTACATACAGGTTAGCAGCACATTAGTTGTCTGTGTAGTATGGAATACTGATGTAGTCTGGCCAATCACTGGCAGACCACAAAAGGCACAGTTATGAAGTAATGAGAGGCTGCCAGTGTCCCTGCAAGAGGCAGCATAAGGGGAATGTCCCAGGTATATCTGTGAGTCAGCTGCAAGAAGCTTCCATATTACACATGCACTCAGCTCACCCCACCATCAGACACAAGTTTATCACAGGTCATATCCCTGCTGTTGGGAGTGAGCACAGTATGACTCCCACTTCTATAGGGGAATACCCACAGAGTGCAGCACGTTGAAGAGGTGTCCCATGCAAGTGTGTCCCTAGCTGAAAGCAGCACTCTGCCAGCATCCAGAGCAATGGATTAATATGGACAGGAACTATTGCCATTAACACCTCACATACTTACCCTGTCACCCCAGGGGAATCCAATGGCTTGCAGCCTGGGACTGTAGGAGTGACAGAATGCACTGGTCTGCTACAGATGGCCTGCATCACTACCAGATGCCCAACAGTCCTCTGTCAAAGGCCTGTGCCTCACTCATACTGCCAATGCATGTTATCACATGGGGTGCCAACTAACAACATAACATAGTCCACAGAACACAAATGCAAGGCCATTTGACAAATCCCAGTAGCATGCCCACCATGTCCTACTGCATGAACTGTAGTCCAACCCCTAAATGGGATGAAGGGACAACTATAGGGATATGTCCCAGATACTGCTTGCATAATGTTAGGAAGAGGATAGAATAACGGGAGGTGTAGAAACATGGATGCCATGGAATGTGTGCAGTCTGAAACTCTGTGTTCCTATACTACCCCTGCCTGAAAACCCAGTAATGGGTGGCAACAAACCTGCTTGTAAACCACAATGTGAAGGGACACTGACCAAATATATGAGCCCTACCTCTGGGTAACCTGGGTGAATCTGTACCGCTGAGAGGTATGACCACAGCACTATATGGCTATTCTGTTACGTCAGTAGATGTACAAGCAGGGGATCCTCAGCCACCACAGTACCAAGGTGTTGCAACATTTACACAGACCCATCAGCAAATGTCTGCAGCTCTCCCTCCACAATGGCATGAGTATGCAAGAATATGTAGGCTGCAGACCACAATACTGGACACAGCTTCATTCATCTTGTATTCCCCAGGAAATAACTGTGAGCAAATAAGTATATCTGTCAGTAGTTGATGACATAATACATCACAGTGTAAAACAGTACATATGTCTGAATATCTCTGCTAATACCAAAACCATGTAACACAAGCAGCACAGACACAATAGTTGCAGTATCCCACTATCCTTTGCCAATTGTGACGCCATATTGTTAACCTATCTACCGATATCCTGCAGAAACAGGTTGCTAGCTGTAGGTGTGGAACACAGAATCCTGCACTGGAGTACAACTTACCTGGAATGGCTTCTCACATTCAGTACAGAATGTCATACTGGGCATGCTCCCAAACTTAGAGAAACGAATCCCATGTCTGACAACAAAATACAGAAGGTCAAACTGGGCATGCTCCTACACTTAGAGAAATGAAGCCCATGTCTGACAACACAATGGACTATACATATCTGTAATTTGCAGATGTCTGTGCACACACACCACATTGCACACCATTTATGCTTTGCACACACATTTGATAGGAATACTCACACATATCCAAGGTCAACACACTATAATAGGTCAAACATGCACAAACAGAGATGTGGGGAAAAGAGAGAGAGAGACAATGACAAAGAGCTTCCCATCATGAGGCCTGTCCCACCCACCACACATCTAACTGGCCAATATCACATGATGTGCCAATGTCTATCACGTGATAACATTTGCTTTTGGTAGCTCTCAGCACTAAAGTGTCTGTGGTGCTTGTGATAACTGTGTAACATGACAGTACAAATCAGCAGTCATCTAGCATTTGTATACCCAGTCCTGTCAAATGTAAAGTTGTGTGTGGCTAAGTGTTGTGTGTGTTTCCAGAGGAATGGTTTATGGCCCATTCACACACACTGCATTTCTCATTGTCCTACTTTAGCAAGCCTGCTGATGTCAGTCACCTTGAAATACCCCTTTGGAGAAGGTTCAACCCTAAAAGTACCATGGCATGTGCAGTAACTGCGTAATGCTATAGTGTAACGTACTAGTTAGGTAGGAGTTCTAATCTCAGATATGGCAACTGTGTGTGGGTGTTTGTGTGTGTAGGGATCAATGATTCTGAGGCCATTCACAGTCATTACACCTCCCATTGCCCTACTTTAGCAAGCCTGCTGATGTCAGTCACTTTGAAATAACTCTTTGGACAAGGTTCAGTCCTGCAAGCTCTGTGGTGCGTGTGATAACTGCATAATGCTATAGCGAGACATACCTACTTAGGTAGGACTTCTAATCCCAAATATGGCACCTGTGACACTGTGTGTAGGTGTTTGTGTGTGTAAGGATCAAAGCTTTTGAGGTCATTCACAGTCACTACACCTCACATTGCCCTACTTTAGCAAGCCTGCTGTCAGTCACCTTGAAATACCTCTTTGGACAAGGTCCAGCCTTATAAGCTCCTTAGCATGTGTGATAACTGCATAATGCTATAGTGTGACATACTACTTAAGTAGGACCTCTAATCCTAGACATGGCACCTGTGACACTGTGTGTGGGTGTTTGTGTGTGTAGGGATCAATGCTTTTGAGGCCATTCACAGTCACTACACCTCCCATTGCCCTACTTTAGCAAGCCTGCTGATGTCAGTCACCTTGAAATACTCCTTTGGACAAGGTTCAACCCTAAAAGCTCCGCAGCATGCGCAGTAACTGTGTAATGCTATAGTGTAAGTAATAGTTAGATAGGAGTTCTAATCCCAGACATGGCAACTGTGTGTGGGTGTGGGTGTTTGTGTGTGTAAGGATCAATGATTTTGAGGCCATTCACACTCATTACACCTCCCATTGCCCTACTTTTGCAACCCTGCTTATGTCAGTCACCCTGAAATACCTCTTTGAACAAAGTTCAGCCCTGTAAGCTCTGTGGTGCTTGCAATACTTACTTATGCCAGACTTCTAATCCCAGATGTGGCACTGTGTGTGGGTGTTTGTGAGTGTAGGGATCAATGCTTTTGAGGTAATTCACAGTTACTACACCTCCCATTGCCCTACTTTAGCAAGCCTGCTGATGCCAGTCACCTTGAAATATCTCTTTGGACAAGGCTCAACCCTATAAGCTCCATGGCACGTGTGGTAACTGCATAATGCTATAGTGTAACATCCTAGTTAGGTAAGAGTTCTAATCCCAGACATGGCAACTGTGAAACTGTGTGGGTGTTTGTGTGTGTAGGGATCAATTATTTTGAGGCCATTCACAGTCACTACACCTCCCATTACTTTACTTTTAGCAAGCCTGCTGTCAGTCACCTTGAAATACCTCTTTGGAGGAAGGTTCAGCCCTGTAAGCTCTGTGGTGTGTGCCATAAATGTGGATCAATATAGTAGCAGTCACTACACAGGTATAGGTTTTTATCTCATCTGTGGCAAATGTTTGTGTGCACCTCAAACATTCTGGCCTCATTTACACCCAGTACATATCTGAGAGCCTGACTTTAGCAGTCCTGCAGATATCATCCACCTGAGAAGTACCTGTTGCCAACCCTAAGCCATGTGAGGTGAGTGGTGCATGTGGTAAATGCATAACATAAAGGTCCATTACAGATTGTTAGATAGAGGTTTGAACCTCATCCCTAGCAAATGTAAATGTGTGTGTAGGGTGAAATTATTTTTGGGATCTCTCATCCACTACATCACCTAATGCCAGTATTTATAAGGGCTGGTGATGCTCCTCTACATAGAAGTACCTTGGAACAACATCCATCCCATAAGCTCTTTGGCATGTGCAATAAATCCAGTATATTGTAGTAGCAATACCTAGCTAGGTAGGGGTTTGAATATCTGTACTGGCAAGTGTGTGCGCGCGCGCGTGTGTGTGTGTGTGTGTGTGTGTGTGTGTGTGTGTGTGTGTGTGTGTGTGTGTGTGTGTGTGTGTGTGCGCGTGTCTGTCATCAGTATCCTGTGTGGAGGTTGCTGTGACTGTGTAATAACAGGATGCACTGTGGGGTGGGTTTTGCTAAATTATTATGTTGAGGACCTAGTATATGTCACAATGTCCACCTTACAAGGACAACAGATGTCAAACACCAGAAAAGGCTGGTGTAGATAATCCATAGCCCTACATGTGACATTATGGATTGATTAACAATATAGGCAACTTTGTATTACTCAGAGAACATTCTCCACCCATGTCTCATACACAAACACACTTGGCTAGGCAAGTAGAAGGACACGGCATCCTGTTCCATCCCTACAGTAGGCAAATAAATGCTTACAGTGATCCTTTTGCTATGTTTCCCACTGGAATCCTGCAACAACTGTACATTCTGCAAATGTAACCCACAAAGAGAAAACCAGGCCTTATACACATACCCTGCATGGACAGATGCCACTAACTCCACTGAATACCTGTATCATGCTGTCAATGTAGGTGCAAGCATGACCTCAAGTTCCATAGCCAGGTCTCACCAAATGAGGTCAGGAATGCCACATCAGAAGATAACAATCTGCCCACACAGCATGCCCCAGAGATCTCAAGTACACTACCACACATCACAAAACATGTACGTGGGACATGTGCACAACCCAGAAACTGTCAATTTTATGGAATATACATCACATACATGGCAAGTATTGCACAGCACTGGCCACCCACAATAGTGATTCAGATGAGTGGATGGTGAATACAATACCCACCTGTGGGGGCCAATCCAGGGACTTCACCCTTGAGCCACACTGGAGACCATTTTCATGTGGCGTGATGCCAAGGTATTCCCTTTGCCTAGCCTTGTACAGCCTTCAGGCACAGTCACCTACTACACACCTGTGAAGCAATGAACCCATGCATCTCATTTCTGGCAAGTGTGTGTGTGTGTGTGTGTGTGTGTGTGTGTGTGTGTGTGTGTGTGTGTGTGTGTGTGTGTGTGTGTGTAAATTAATGATTTTAAAGTCATTCACACACACTACACCTCCCATTGCCCTACTGTAGCATGCCTGCTGATGTCAGTCATCTTGAAATAACCCTTGGGCGATATATCAGCCAAATAAGCTCTGTGGCATGTGTGATAACTGCGTAATACTGTAGTATAACAAACTAGTTAGGCAGGGGTTCTAATCCTGACCTTGCCAACTGTGATAATGTGTGTGATTCCCTGAGAGAGTGTGGGTTTGTCTTCCTTGACACCTGCATTTGTGGACAGTCACATGTACTACACTTCCCTTATCCCTCCTTTAGCACTGCTGCTGATGTCACTCACCTTCAAAGATACCTTTGGACAACTCTCCAACATGTAAACTCCATGGTGCATGCAATAACCGCATAACAATGGAATAGCAATACATAGTCAGTTAGGGGTTTGAAACTCAGTACTGGTAAGTGTGTGTTTGTGTGTGTGTCACCTTGACACCTGCATTTGTTGGACAGTCACATGTACTACACTTCCCTTATCCCTCCTTTAGCACTGCTGCTGATGTCACTCACCTTTAAAGATACCTTTGGACAGTTCTCCAACATGTAAGTTCCATGGGGCAGGCAATAACTGCATAACAATGTAATAACAATACATAGTCAGGTAGGGGTCTGAAACTCAGTACTGGTAAGTGTATGTTTGTGTGTGTGTCATCAGTGTCCTATGTGGGTATTGGGGTGATTGTGTAATGACAGAATCCATTGCAGTGTGGGTTTTGCTACATCATTATATTGAGGAGCTACATGTCCCATTGTCAACATTACAAGGCCAGCATTTTCCAAACATTGCAGAGATTGTTGACAACAATCCTCAGCCGTAAATGTGTACAGCCATGTACAATTACCATGTGACAATATGGATTAGTACACAATATAGGCAGCTGTCATAATGCCCAGATACCACTCTCCACCCATGGATCATACACAGACATGCTTGGCTCTTACTCTCCTACTCCCTTCTTTTCTTACTTTGTCTTTGTGTGTGTCTCTCTCTCACTCCCTCTCTGGTGGATGTGGAAAAGTACATCTGCTTTGCTTAGGCAGCAGCTTGAGTTTTGTAAGTGATGCTCATGTTCAGCTGATGGCCTGTGCACAAATTGCAGCCCTCCACTTGCTAACTGCATGTAGAACAGCTGTGGTATCATTCCTATAGCCAGTTGCATTGAAACACTCTCCTATAACTAAGTACTTCATGTGGGTGTTGGCCCTTTTCCTTCACTGTGAGCAGGACTTCATGTGGGTGTTTGACAAACAGCATCACAGAGGGTAGTTGGAAATACCTCTTACAACATACACTGTGGAGACAGGCCAACAAACAGGAGGGGGATGTTCCAGACATGGGGACAGAATGTAAGTATTGCTCTTCTACATTTGAAGTAATGTTGGTTTAACTGGCTTTGTGTGGATATGGCTGTTCTACATGATTTAAAGTCTAGCATGACAGTGTTATGTGGTTGAGGAAACTCTCACCTGTAGGGCTATCTGCAGACTGGCCAGAGGTTGGAGTCTTACATGTGTTGTGTTACTCACACATTTGCTATCTTTAGAAATTCAGTAGCATACTCTGACGATTGCAGTCAGTACATTGTGACATCCATGTGAGTTACTGACTTCATATCCCTCAGAAGACATATAGGTTCATAGGTTCATAGGTTCATAGGTTCATAGGTTCATACTAGGCTATCTGCCCTAGGGCATTTATAAGCCTAGCCAGAGTGTGTGTGGCTTTCACCACCCCTTAGGATGAGAATACTATACCCATTAGTTTGCTGTGCCTCTGTCCAGCAGTGATACAGAGATGATTCCCGGGGTAAACCTACGATCTCCCATCCACTCGTCAAGATTTCTCTTGAACAGAGTCAGTGAGGGGCTCTGCCTCACATGGACTGGGATTCTGTTCCATAGTGTAGGGAGTCTCTGGGTGATGAATCTGTCCCTCCAGCACGTCCTATTTATATCCGTGTTGAGGTTTAAGTCTCTTGCTCTCGTGGCTCTGGTGGATTTGGATTTTTTGAGGTGGAGCATGTCCATTAATTTTGGACATGGCCTTGTATGTCAGGCACAGATCACCTCTGAGCAGACGGTATGCGACTGAATAGAGCTGGAGTTTCTTCAGTCGGGCATCGTATGACATATGTTTGAGCCTTTATCCTTTTGGTGAGGAACTTTTGGGGTCTTTCCAACTGCTGCAGGTGTCGGGTAAGGTACATTCCGAATGGGGCGTTGTACTCAATCATTGGTCTGATAAGTGAAGAGTACAGGGTACAATGACCTCTCCTGATCTGGATGTGAATCCCTTCATGATCAGGTGGGCAATGTAGAAGGTCTTCCTAACCACTTTGGCAATGTGAGTGTCAAAAGAGGTTACTGTCAACTTGGGTCCCCAGGTCCCTGATAACTTCTTCCATGTTTAATGGATTACCACCTATGTGGTAATTAGGGGTTACCTTGTTTTTCCCAAAGGGTATGACTATACATTTTTGGCATTTAGCTTAAGGCCATGGCTCTGGCACCAGTTATCCATTTCTATGAGACCTTTCTGGAGGATGTCTGTGTCTGATGGAGTGTCAATTATGGTGCCCAGTTTGCAGTCATCTGCAAATTTTGTCAGCCACAATCCCCTATGTTTGCCTGCACTTCAGAAAAATAAATGCCGAACAAGAGGGGCCCAGGACTGAGCCCTGTGGGACACCGCTCGTGACCGGCTTAGAGTCTGACATGGCACCAGCAACTCTAACCCTGTGTGTTCTGTCCTTGAGCCAGTTTGCAACCCATCTTGTGACATATGGGTTTACATCTAAGCTGGTGAGCTTTTCTATGATGCCCGAGTGGGGTATTGTGTCAACGCTTTGCTAGGTCAAGGTAGGCTGTGTGAACTGCCTTACCCTCATCAATGGCCTTAGTGACTGTTTCAAAAAAGTTGACCAAGTTCAAGAGGCAGGATCTGCCCTTGACAAAGCCAAATTGGGTAGGATCCAGTGTCTGTAGGTCCCCAATGTCTTTATTTATGAGTTCCATTATGATCCTCTCCATAGCTTTGCAGACAAGGCTCGTCAAGCTTATGGGGCGGTAATTTCCAGGGTCCGTAGAAGCACCGCCTTTGTGGAGTGGGACCACAGTTGCCGTACGCCATTCTTTGGTACGTATCCTGTAGTAAGGCTAAGATTAAACAGCAGCCTTATGTGTGGGTTTAGTTCCTCATTGAGTTCATGTAGCACACAGCCGGGGACACCGTCCGGTCCCATTGATGCTGTGTTTTTTGCTTTAGAGAGCAGCTCTCACCTGGGCATCTGAGATGTTTGGGAGGCTAGACTCTGGTGGGATAGATATTTCTCCTTTTGGGGGGGGGGGAGAAATTTGCACTGAACCTGTCTGCCAGTATGTTGGCAATGTCTGTGGGTTCAGTGATTTTTTTATCATTTTGGACTAATTCTGAGCATATCTGGGAGTTTCCACCCAGGTTTCTAACATAGCTAAAGAAGGCTTTATGATTGTCTTTTGTGTCATTAGCGATTTTTCTCTCAAAGTTGGCCTTGGATGATTTTATGAGTGATCGTAGTTTTTTGCTAGTATTGATTAGAGATACCTTCCCTTTTAGGGATTTTGCTCTGTCATGTAGTAGCTTTCTCCTCTTGTTGTAGAGTTTGTTTATGGCTGGAGTCCACCAGACCGGGCGCCTGCCTTTGGTGGAAAGGGTCTTGATTTTATTAGGGATTGCCTGATCCATACATTCCTGGAGGTGCTCATAGAAGGCATTTGTAAGGGTTTCAGCAGTGTGGGTTGTGGTTTCCACTGGCTCGGGGGCCTTGAAGGATACCACTCCAGTCTTAAGAAGTGTGAAGTTTGCTTTTGAGAAGTTCTTCACTGTGGTCTTTTGCTGGGGTGGGGCGGGATGTGGATCTCCAGTGAGATTAATTTATGGTCTGATCTCACCAATGAGGGATATACTTCCAGTGTGGAGCATTTTGTCCCCATGTTTGTGATGATCAGGTCTAGTATATTTTCTCCTCTTGTGGGAATGGTGACTAGTTGTTCCATAGCATTTGAGTTCATGAACTCAAGGAACCTTTGGGCTACGGTGTTGGGGCTTGAGTAATGTTCCCAGTCTATGTTTGGGTAGTTGAAGTCACCCAATATGATGGTGTTTGGAGAGACATTCATACTCTCCAGTGTCTTCAGGAAGGCTGTGTGGGTTTCCTGAGTTTGAGAAGGTGGTCTGTAGCATGTTACAAACTGTAGGGCAGTTTTACCTATGGTTAATTGTTATGTCACAACAAACCCTGTTACACCAGTAAATGTATAAGTTTATCACAGCAACATGTCAATATTGGCCCTATGTTTATGCCTCCAACTCCAAGTTTGTCGACCTTTGTCCATATGTCATGCAATAATAGGTACATATGTTCAGTACATCATTATTTACTGACATCATACCTGATAACAAGCCAGTGAGATATCAGACTGCTAGACATGTTATGTATAGTAGGCCTTATATTTGAGGACAAAACCTGGACATTCTGTTGTAGTGTGTACAGTAGTGAGGTCTGTGTACTTATGGTGATTGTTGAGACAGTGTGTATTGTGAATATGTACCTTGGCCTGTGTACAGACTGTGGTAGATGTCATTGTTCTTGGTCCTGTTCTATCTGATGTTCCATGCTGCTTCAGTGTATGGTACCATATTTGCGTACATGTTTGTCAGGCCAGATTGACACATGTCCCATACCACAGTCAGGCATCAGACTATACTGTGTATTGGCCCAGTATATGTAGGGTTAGTGTGTGAGTGGCACATATGAGGATGGTGTTGTTCACACAGTCTATATACTGTAATATTAATTAGGCTTACCATATGTGACTGTGGCTGTGTTCAGATTGGTTGTGGGTATGCAGTTTCACACTGGTGTCTGTTACTCCATGTTGTCACATGCCTGTAGTGCCTGCTATATTCGCAAGTACATGTGTATTCCCCCATAAGAAATGTAGGCCAGTGTTGTAGCAGTCTGCCTGTAGTTTGCACAATGCTTTGTGACATGCCTAGCAGCTCAGTGTATTTACCTAGTGTGATGTTATGTCCAGATATTTGTCAGATGTACTGTTGCTGGGCCACCATAACTGTTGTGTATTTCTGACAAAGCAGTGGGATGCTGTACAAATGTATGTCACTAACCAGTGTGAAGTATGTGGGCTTGTGACCTCTGCTCCTCTGGTTAATATGTGTCAGGACAGACAGGAGTGTGTGAATGCATAAACTGTGTGAGCTTATCTAGTCCAGTATTTTCGTGATATCCACATTTACATGGCTGTAAACATTCACCTTGTCAGGCTTGGTCCACACATCTTGCACTAAGGAGTTCTGTGTATACCTCTGGACTGACCAGATTGTGTCAGACTGTCCACATTTATTGGTCATATCTCTGCTATATTCCACAGGATCATTACTGTGATTTGTATGGTACTGCACTATGATGATCTTCTGATGTCTGTCAGTGAATGATGGCGTACATGTCAATATCAGATGTGACTTCATACGCAACATGGCTGTTAATACAACCCCTGTTACTGTAGCAACAGTCTACATTTATACCTGCAATACTTACATGACATCCCTTTGCACTAAGAGGTTGTGACTACTGGTGCTGAGGTATGACTCCACTACATGTTATGGACATATGTTATATATATATATATATATATATATATATATATATATATATATATATATATATATATTTATATTTAGAGAGAGAGAGAGAGAGAGAGATATTTATTTATTTATTTTATTTTTTTTTTTTTTTTTATTTTATTGGTGTTGGCTGGCTGGCTGGATATTTGTCCATTTCAGAGGCCGAAGGAGAAAAAAATATATATACTAAAGTACATACAAAAAAAAAAATTTGTAGAAACTATATGTAAATCTAATAACTCTGCCGGTGACTCCTTTTTCTATATAGCTATATAGATATATACACATATACATACACACACACACACACACAGACATACATACATAGATAGATATATATATATATATATATATATGCACACACACACAGACATACATATATTATATACACACACACACACACACACATATATATATATATATATACATACATACACACACACACACACATATATATATATATATATATATATATATATATATATATATGTATATATATATATATATATACATATATATATATATATATATATATATATATATATATATATATATATATATATATATATATATATATATATATATATATATATATTTATTTATTTATTTATTTAACATTTGTTAACCGGGCTAGTCTGACTGGAGGCATCTCCATTTTCAACAGAGGCCCGGGGAGAAAAGCTCCACAAGGTACAAACAGATTATAACATAAAAATGATAAGAACAAAGTTTGATTGGATGAACAAGTATAATGCAACTTCTTTTCTTTTTTCGGTTTTCGCTTTCAGCCCGCAGATTTCACCATACATTGATTGTGATGAGTTTTACAGTGTGTTTCAGTTGCAGTAGTTGCCAGCACGCCAGCAGGCACCACCACACACACACACAACACACAGCCACCTTAGCATAATTTAGAGTGTCAAATCCACCTGCAGCATGCCTGGGAGGTGGGAGGACCCGCAGCAGGACACGCCACCGGGAGGAGGACCATACAGACCACACACAAGGCCCCAGCCAAGGATCGAACCGGAGAACCTCTTGCTGTGAGGCGGCAATGCTAACCACTGCACCACCGTGGCCGCCCATGAACAAGTATAATGCAACAAATAGGATTAAATCCTCATTTAGTAATACACATATATAACAATTTAGGTCATATAAGAAAGAAAAACATGATAAATAAGAAAACAAAATAGGAAATACCAAATTAATTTTTTTTTTTTTTTTTTTTATTCTAAAATCAATATTTGTAGATTATAAGAAACAACATAATAGTGAGCAGGTAATGAGTAGAGGAAGACAGCAGGAGAGAGATTGCTGTGGTCATGGTTAGTCAGGATTGAGACATGGGCACAACCAGTGTTTTTTGAGGTGTATTTTAAGTTTTTGTTTAAAGAGAATAGGAGATGTGATGGAAGTGAGTTCAGTAGGAAGCTGATTCCAAGACTTACCAATGGTGTTGGAGAAAAGGGAGTCACCGGCAGAGTTATTAGATTTACATATAGTTACTAGAAGTTTGTTAGAGGGCCGAACGGAATTGAGGTTCGTATAAGGGGTAAAGAGATTAGAGAGGATAGGTGTATTGTTAGGTTGGTAGAATATCCTATGGACAAAGGTAAGTTGAGAGAGTAATAGCATGTTTTGTAATTCGAGCCAGTGAAGTTGCTGTAGGTTCAGACAGTGGTGAGTTCTAAATTTATTTCCGGTAACAAATCTAGCAATGTTATTAAGAGTGTTAGCCAATTTAGAGAGAATGTTTTTCTTTAGGTTAATGTAAATAGGTGAAGCATAGAGGAGAGTAGAAATAAGATGAGAGTGGGTGAGTGTAGTTTTGGCATTGGAAGTTAAGAATGTTTTAATTCTGTAGAGGGAGCCCAGGTTTCTATTAACAGTTTTAATGGTATTGTTAATATGAGTATCAAAAGTAAGGCTGTTGTCTATTGTGACACCTATCAGCTTAGTGGTAGAATCAGGGGATATAAGGGTGCCATTGCTAGATGAGATAGAGAATTCTAGTGGGGGGACCTAGAAGTGGGCTTAAACAGGAGGAGTTTGTTTTTTTTAGCATTCAAGAGTAAACAGCGTTTTAAGAACCATGCCTCAACTGTGTTGAAGACATTTTGAGTAAGGGTTTGTAACTCAGAGGTAGTTTTAGTGGAGCAGATAAGTGTGGAGTCATCAGCATATTGGATGCATGTGGCTTGGGGTATAGCCACTTGAAGGTCGTTTATGAATAAAGAGAAAAGAAGAGGACCTAGAATAGAGCCCTGGGGAACACCAAGTGAGATTGGTAGCAGAGATGAGAGTTTGTTACCCCAGAGGACAGCCTGCTTTCTATTGCTGAGGTATGAGGCAAACCAGTGTATAGCCTTGGGTTCTAGAGAGATAGATTCCAGGATTTGTAAGAGCAGGGGGTGGTTGACCATATCAAAGCTTTAGATAGGTCTATAAAGAGTGCTGAAGATAGGTTGTTATTATTGCACTTTTTATTGATAAAATCAGTGAATGAAAGGAGGGCAGTGGTAGTACTGTGAAAAGGCCTAAAACCATGTTGGCAGTTGGACAGAATATTATGTTTAGTTAGGTGACCCATTAGTTGATAGTGTATGCATTTTCCATAATCTTTGCTATTGGTGACAAGAGAGCTATGGGCCTATAATTAGAGTACTCATTGGAGTTACCACCTTTATGTAAGGGAATGATGTATGAGATTTTCCAGATATCAGGAATGGTTTCTTCGCTAATAGTTCTGTTTATCAGGATGGATACCAGGTAGGCTATTTCGGTTGCTGCTTTTGAAGGTATTCGCAGGAAGTTGGTCGGCAGAGGGGGTACATGGTTTAAGTTTTTGGATACATTTTTGGATAAAGGAGGTAGAGATGGATTGTAGTTTAAAGGTGGGGAGATTAGCAGAAGTGAGATCAGGGATGGATGAGTTATCAAAGGAAAGATGAGAGGCAAGAGAGTTAATGGTTTCAGTAAAGAAGGAATTAAAGGTGTTGGCAGTTTCTAGGGTTGAATGTTTTTCTGATCCAGATGGGGAGGGAGTAGTAGTCTGACCAGGGTGAAGAAGTTTATTTAAGGCTGCCCAAAATCTTTGTGGTTTATTAGTATTCATTTTCTGGAGATTACTGTAATAGTTTCTTTTGTCAGAGATTAAGGATTTTTTGGTACTATTTATATATATATATATATATATATATATATATATATATATATATATATATATATATATATATATTTATATCCATATCTTTATGTGTAAACATGAGTGTTGTATATACCTTCCCAGACATATCCCACCATATTTATTTGATATTTGTTTATATAGCTATAACAACATACTGATTCAATACTATTTTCACTAACAAGTACTACACAATTGTAAAAGTCAAAGCAGTTGTTCACTAATCATCAGTATGTGTACTGACAGATATATTGGAAAAAACAATTTTTTTTCACAGCTGTGATGCCTTAGTGGTTAACTGCTGTGACTATAGTGTACAGAGTCCTGGGTTCAATACATGTAAGGGCTGTTTATTTTATTGCTAGGCAGAACGAGGACAGTTGGATACAGAGTGGTTAAGGCAGTTTTGAGCAGGTTTGCGTGGGTTTGCGTGACAGTAAGTGCTGCTAACGAACTGTTAAATTAAAAGGCCCTTAAACCATGTAAGCTTCACTTACCACTGCCTAAATTTATTTATTTTATTTATTTGCAGTTGGTTTACCAGGATAGTCCATTTGGCCAAAATAACCTGTTTTCAATGGAGTCCTGGGGAGCAAAGCTCCAAAAACAATTAGCAAGGTTACAATAAGGTATTTAGTTTCAATTATACAATTCCTATGGACTTGGAAATACAGTAGACTAGTGTACAAACATATACAAATATTACAATCTTGTATTGCTGAAAACAATTTACAATATAGAAACTGAGAGGCTTTTACAACTTAGGGTGGGTTACACTGGAGATATCTTTCATACATTCAGGATGAGAAGTTTAATACAATCAAGAGAAAGGTATATGAGCTGACATAGAACCTTTCAATATAGAAACAGAGAACCTTTTCCATCAGAGGGTATATTTACACTAAGGTACCTTTAAGTATTCAGAAAAAGCTAATACAAGCAAGACCAAGATCTATGAGTTTAGGAGGGTAAGTAGAAATTCTCATTATGAATAGGGTAGGAGAAGTGAAAATTCTCAGTATGAGGAGATAATGTTGGGTGGGAGCAGGAGCATTCCCACTGGGAAATTAGGTGTGAGTGAAGGGATTTTTTGAATGAGAAGTGATTTGTGATGGTACAAATGGATGGGGGTAAGGAGTTCCAGAGATGAGCAAGACTGTAGGATAAGATATTTTTTCTAGGGGGATGAATTGGTTTATACAGTTCAATTAAGTTTTGGTTGTTAGATCTTAGAATTCTATCAGGGAGGTGCATTTTGAAGGTAGAGGAAAGGGATGGGCAGAGGGAGGGATTGAAGATGAGTTTGTGTGCAAGACTCAGTTGGACGTAACTGAGGTGATTGGGTAGTTCTAACCATTTTAGTTTGTGGAGAGCTAAACAATGGTGTGACGAGGACTTATGGGAGGTAGCAAACTTGGCAATTTTGTTATAGCAAGAGGAGAGTTGTGTTTTAAGAGAAGATTGTAGGTTATTTAGGAGTGTGGCTCCATAGAGGAGGGACGGGATGAGAAATGTGGTAGATAGGGTGAGTTTGGTGGAGGGTGTAAGATAACGATTCTGTCTGTAGAGCATGCCAAGTTTTTGGTGGTTTTCTTTTTATATTTAGTTGAAGATGGGAATTGAATTTAAGCTGATTATCAATTTGGACCCCAAGTAATTTGACCTCAGAAACCAGTTATAAGGGTGTATTGTTGTGACTAGTAATAGTGAAATTACTTGGATTGAAAAAGGTAGCTTTAGAGGGGGTGAATACCATTACTTTGGTTTTGGAGGCATTGAGTACAAGGTGATTTGTTTTCATCCATTGTTCGGTGGTTGATAATGCATCTTGAGTAAGCTTTAGCAGTGTGGGGATGGAGGTAGCAGAGCAGATTATAGATGAATGATCTGCGTATTGGATAATTTTAGTTGAAGGGATAGAGTTATGGAAATCATTTATGAATATATTGAAAATCAGGGGACCCAGTATAGATCCTTGGGGAACACCTGTTGGGGTGTTGATGAAAGGGGAGGTGGCTTTTTTTCCATCTCACTGCCTGATATCTGTTGGATAAGTAGCTAGTGAACCAGTTCAGAGAAGAGGGTGACAAGTTAAGCTTGGAGAGTTTAGTTAGTAATAAATTGTGGGAGATAGTATCAAAGGCTTTAGAGAGGTCAATAGGAGGGTAGAGACAATGTGTCCTGTGTCCCGGGCTTTGTTGACAGCTTCCAGGAAGGAGAGTAGGGCGGTCATAGTACTGTGTCTTGGTCTGAAACCATGTTGTGTTGGAGTTAGTAGGTTATTGTTTAAGAGGTATGGTAGGAGTTGTAGGTGAATACACTTTTCTAAAAGTTTAGAGATAGGAGATAGAATAGCGATGGGACGGAAATTAGTAATATTGTTATTGATGCCTCCTTTGCGCAATGGAACAACAAAAGCCTTTTTCCAGATTTGGGATACCGAGCTTTCTTGAATGGAATGGTTGATTAAAATGCTGATAGGGTAGGCAATGGCTTCAGCAGCTATACTGAGAAAGTAAGACGGAATGTTATCAGGGGCATTAGAGCATGGTTTTAGTTTCTGCAGTAGTTTTTTTATGGTGGATGTGGGTATAGGTTTTAGTGAGAATGGTGGGGGGAGGGGGATTTGAGAATGTTGATGATGGAGTGAAGATAGGGGGATGAGCAGTGGTGAGGGGTGAAAAGTTGGTAGGGGAGGATTGGGGTGTAGTGGGGGGGTATGGTGGGGTTTGAAGATGAAAAGGATGAGGTTAGTTTGGAGACAGAATCAATGAAGAAGGTGTTGAATTGAGTGGACAAGTCTATGTCAGGAGTGTTAGGGTCTGGGCTCGGGTTATCTGGTTTGTTGGGATTGAGGAGGGTAGACATGCATTTTCAACATTTTTGAGGGTTTGTTTTGTTGTTGTTTTGGATTATGGAGAAGTAATTTTGTCTATCGGAGATGATAAGTTTTTTTTACTTTGTTTCTGAGTGTTTTGTATTCTTTATGGGCTAGGGGAGTCCTATGTTTCTGATATGATGACCATGCCTTATCTCTAATGTGCATAGTTACTAGTGTGTTTTTTGTTAGCCAAGGGGCAGTTTTGTTTTTTATTCATTTTGTTTTTATGGGGGCTTGTTGCTCTAAGAGGTTTAGAAAAGTTGAGTTAAAGTGGGCGACAGCCTGTTCCAGGGGTAGAGTTTTTAGGGTGTACCAGTTGATTGCTTTTAGAGAGTTGGAAAAGGTAGTGGGAGTTAAAGTTTTTTTGGCAGTGAGTAGTAATAAAATTGTGAGTAAGATGTAGGGGTGAAGTTAGTCAATGTGTGAATGTGGGTAAGTGGTCACTAAGGGAATCAGGCAGGGTGCCACTATGTGAGAAGTAATGAGGGTGGGAGACTAATATCCAGTCTAGGATACTATCACTGGTGAGGTTTTTTGAGGTCCGAGTTATGGAGTTGCTCAGTTGAGAAAAGCTGTAAAGATTAATGTTAAGTGGATTTGTGGGAGACTGTATTGCAGACCAATTAATATTCATGTCACCCATAAGTATAGTTTCATTGTTAATGTTATTGGAAATCCAGGAGAGGATACCTTCTAGTGTAGAAATATTGTTGCCTGGGGGGATGTAGAGGGAGGCTATGCATATGTGTTTGTGTTTATTTACTTGAAGCAGAGCCAGGAATCGTTCTGCATTATTGAATTGGGAAGTTGGTTTGTTGTAAGGGGTAACTGTTAAGGAGGATAAGCATAGAAGGGCTACTCCACCTCCTTTTTTGTTTGTTCTATCTTTTCTGATTAAAGAGTAGTTGGGTGGAATTATTTCTGAATCTTTTATATGAGGTTTTAACCAAGTTTCAGAGATGGACAAAATGTCTGGTTTGTTATATGTAAGCCAGGCATGCAGATTAGGGATTTTGTTAACTACACTTTGGGCATTTAAGGAGGTGAGTAGTATGGATTTATCCATTGGCGGGGATGAGGATGGGCCTGGGTTGGGGTGTATGTTTCCTAATAATAGAATAGAAGTCAGATATAGCATTAGGTTGGGGAGGTACTTTGTTTGCTTAGAAATGGGGTTGAGTTTAGCTAGATTTAAGGTAGTTGTTGTAGGGTTCGGATAGTTGTGAGGAGTAATAAGTTTATAAGAGATGAAAAGATGGTGTTTTATGGGGTATAAGCATGGAGAGATTGGGAAGTGTGATTGTAAGACAGGTAGGGTAAGATGGCTAGTAGTATGAAAGGATGGAGCGTGGTTATAGTTAATTGGCAGGGTCAGGTAGCAGATATAGTCTATGTTAAGGAACAGTACTAGATGAGTACAGAAGGATATGGCTTTTGAGAGCATAGTGAGATAGGATATTGAGGGAAGGTATGCTGTGGGTGGCTAGTTTACTAGGTATGTGAGTTATAAATTTTGGGAGGAGACAGAGAGGGGAGGTATGGAAGAGTATTGGTGAAAAGAGGGGAGGAGTAAGAAGTGGGTGTGGAAGGGAGGAGGTTACTAGTTGGTTGGGGCGAGGTGATGGGTGTGGCTAAAGGGTATAAATGTAGAGGTGCTGGGGTGGGTGGGAATTGGGGGCAGGGTAGGGGAGCAGAGTGAGCCTGCAGGGCAAATGGAGCGGGTAGACCCAAGGAAAGGCTACGGATGAACAAGAACCAATCTGTGGAGCACTTGTAGCTGAAGGTAAGTCCAAGGGACAGGGATTAGCTGGGATGGGGTGGGCCTAGAGTTAAGAGAGGGGAGTAGAATAAAGTTTATTATAGATCAAAGCAGATATCCAAATAAATAAGTAATTAAGAGATAGTGAAAATAAAGAAGTCATGAAACAGGAATTATGAGGAGAGGATGCCACCTAGTGGACAAATACTATAGTACACCTGTGGCTCCACAAGGACAGATCCGTAGAGTGGGAGGATAAGGGGGAGTCTTTTGTAGACTGCTGCAATTGTTCTTGTGGGGAGGGGTAGGATCAGAATAGACCAGAAAAGTGGTGGATAGCAGTAGTATGATGAAAAGGGTTGGTCCTGATTTCACAGATATGCAAGTCTACAGAAACAATAAGAAAAGGCAGTAGTCACTCTGACTTGCTTGTTTTGCATACCTGTCTTACTGAAATAAAATAAGCCAATTTTACCAAGGAGTTATGTGGAAATTAGGAAGACAAGAATTTATAAGAGAAAAGGTTTAGCAGAATTAGAGAAACAGCAGAGCATACAAATAGTACAGCATCTAAAAACAGATTGCAGTTAGAAGTACAGAATGGGGGGGCAGCTAATGTTCTGAAACAATAAGAAAATCAGTTGGTACTTTAGACTTACTTGTTTTGCATACCTTTCTTTTGAAATAAACACTTGTAACCAGGAGTATGTGGGATTTAGAAAGACCACAAGTTATAGGAGAAAGGGTTTAGTAACACTAGAAAAACAGCAGGGCTTTCAAATAGTTGAAACAGCTTGCAAAGGGAGACTGCTGTTAGAAAGTACAGTATGGGAAGGGGCAAACCAATGTCTGTGATGGAGTGCTTTACTTAAAAATAGAAATTAAACAAGGGCTAGCAATTAATTTTGTCTGGAGGATAAAACATACTTTTTGTATATTTTGAAAATAACACTAATTCCAAGGTTGCCTGGTTCTGTTAAAGAGCACCGCAGGCCAGTAGATCGAACTTGGCTTGGTGGGGATCCAGGGAAAGAAGAATTAAAAGGAGAAGCTGGGAAGAAAAATAATAAATATTAATACAAAATACAGCAACTGTTAAAAAAACAAAGCTGATAACAGAGGAGTGGAAAGAAAAGGAAAAACTAGGTAATCTATACACAGATAAATACTTCAATTTGTTAAATGTGAAAATTAAGACAAGTTTTCAGTTATCACATTCAACAGATTAATGCAGTTGCAGATATATAGGAATACTGATACCAATTAATTGGTATAACACATTCTAAACCAATAGGTGAGGAAATGTACACACTAATAACGAGGCATTTCTAAAGAAATAATATTCTAACAAAAAATGCTCTACACAAGTAAAGCTCTAACACATCTATACTCTACAGTATCTGAGCCTGCTAATACAATGGCTAAGTAAACAGTTTCAAGCACACAGAGTTACTGAAAATACTGTCTTCCATAAAAATACATGTCTAGCTTCATTACACTTTACAATGGTGTAAAACAACATCAATACATTTTACAAATGAAACAAATATGAAAAATAAACTTAGGTATGAGCATTCCATCCAAAGAGACAAGCAGCTACACCAAGAGGATTTTAAAAATGTCTCCTGTAGCTTAAGAAATCTATGTTAGTCTGTGATAGGCCATGTGGGGGAGGGGAGGACATAATAGACCAGAAAATGTGATGGATAACCAATAGTGTAATGGAAAGGGCTGGCCCTGATGAGGCTGCAATTGTTCTTGTGGGGAGGAGGAGGATCAGAATAGACCAGAAAAGTGGTGGATAGCAGTAGTATGATGAAAAGGGCTGTTAGCATTTACATTTAAGCAATGCTGAAACATGTTAAGCATGGCTCAGCCCTGGTAACCAGTGATCACATTCCAGTCTGATGAAATAGTAGGGTAAAGGCATCTGTAATAAGTGCATATAATTCCATGCACATAACATGCTTCTATGTGGTGTCATTACAGTAGCAAGGGGTGTGAGTATACTGTCTGGGACACCTGAGTATATATGGCTTGTGCAACAATATTTTCCATTTGAATGTGTTTCATACATGGGTAGTATCCCAGGTTATATTAAATTACACTGGCATGTAGTGTATAATTATGTTACTACTGTTAACAGTGTTTTCCCAAGTAAGAATAGATTGCAGATTGTAGTACTGGAACCAAACACCCCTGCATGCAAAGATGGACTCTGAGTACTGACTATCATGTTCTTGGTGCGTGAGCTGTGTGTTATTAAGTAATTGCTACTGGATATTGATCTTATATGTGGATATTAACTGTAGACTACTATGTGTATAGGACATGTCATTGAGGGCTGCTGTCATGTATTAATGGCATACCTATCAGTGTGAGATGTCTATCTGTCCAAACATTCATCCTAATGAATAACCTGTTGGCTAGCTGATGTCTGTCTGTCCTCTGTACAGATGTGCAGATGTCAGGTATCTATCTTGACTGTTTACAGACAATCTATGCTTGACTGACACTGACATGTTTGCCCAGCTGTGTTATGAATGCCACAGCTAGGAAACCCCACCCTGTATGCACCAAATGCCATGGATACCTCAACTACACTACCACAGTCAACAGAACATGTTTGGGTACAGGTCTCCAACACATACACTGGCCATGTTATGTAATATATGTTGCATACATGTCAGTTGTAGCACCTCACTGGCCCTCTGCAAGAGGCAACCAGATAATTGGATGTTGCATTTAACTCTCACTCTGAGGATCACTCACGTGGCATCATTTGATAGATGGCCTGCTGACAAATATCAGGTGGCATGATACCACTGTACCCACATCCCCTACTGTTCTCATATCTCCATGAACAATATCCTGGTACACACTTAGGAACACCTGCACCTATGGACCCCAGTACTGACAAATGTGTCAGTGTGCATTACTGAGAATAACAGGGTCTGTGTTTTTGTAAATGTGTAGTTGATAATGTCCTGAGGACCTTCTACCCCACTACACCCCCATTGCCATAGCTAAAAATGGCTGCTGCTGTAATGGACATTAAGTGTTCCATGTTACACTCTTCACCCTATGGGCTACCAGGAGCTTGCAGTACCAGCACAACACTGTTGTACAAATTGGTAGATATGCATGGGCTACCCTCTGAGTCCTGGCAAGTGTGTTTATGCGTGCAATTGTGTATATTTGTAGGATATAGCAGTCTGAGGCCACATTCTCCAAATACAATACACCTTGCCATACAGTAAAAGGGATAGTGATGTTGTTGACAGTAGGCGGTCCATGACAAACCAGCACCCTACTATCCCTGTGGCATGTGCAATAGATGCATATCCATGTAGTAGCACTGATAAGATATATCAGGGGTTGTATTGCAGTCCTAATCAATGCGTGATTGTGGGTATGTCAGAGTATTATCATGGGTTTCAGTGAGTAAAATATCCAATGTGGGGTGTGGGTGCTGGGTATACTGTCTTTACACCATGGTTTCCCCAGTACATGTCCCAAGGTCCACTTTATGAAGACCACTGTCACCATCAACCATACAGGTAATTGATTACACTATCCAGCCCAATGATGCATGTGCTGTATGCAAATTATCTGTAACAGAATGCACTCACTGACAAGGTAGTTAGCACTGATAAACCCAGGTCTCTCAGATGTGTTTATGACTATGTATTTGACAATGTGTATATGACAGTATGTCACACTATGTATCTTTTTGCAGATGCTTGACAACTATGTGCCACACATCAGTGTCATTTTGCAGGGTCCCAGATTTACAACACCATGTCTACCAGCCTAGTTTCTGCTAATGAACAGCAAATCTGAATGTGTACACTGGCACCAGCAAGGTAAAGATGGGGATGGTGGTGTGAGGTGTTGCTTGTGCAGCACATGTATCTTTATTAATACTGTCTGTAGGTTTCAGCCTTGTTCTCGGTACACCATTACACATTGCAGCACATGCCTGTGGGAGACTTTTGATGTTATGCATATGCTAACTGTAGACAGCCCTGGATGATGTTTCCTGTCGAACAACTCTTCCATCTGATTACCCTAACCCATAGGCCACACTTATGTAAATTCCATGCAATTGTCGACACAGGTACTGCTATATGTGTGTGTGTGTGTGTGTGTGTTTGTGTGTGCCGGTGTATATGTAGACCATATGGATATATGGGTCACCTTCATTTGACTGACAACTCATTTGACTGAAACTTATTTGACTGAAACTCATTTGACAACTAGTACTTGCAGTGCACTGTTAGGCAAATAACAATGATATGTCCTCTTCCACAATGTAGTGTGAACCTGAAGTTAGTATATATAGTTGGGGGTGTGTAGGGGGGAACCTAGTTTGGTTTTAAAGAACAATATAACACAAAAAGTACAGAATTTAAACCAAACTAGGTGGGAGACATTGGGGCGGGGGTTTCACCACACAGGTCTTGTCTGACATATCAGTGGTATTCTCTCCGTTGAGTGCTATCAGTACATGACAACATCCATTTGTGCTTCTGACTTCATATTCCTGAGTAAGGGTATGTTGCAAACAATCCTGTAACACCAGCAACTTTCACAGTGTATAACAGCAATGTTGCAAATATGGCCCTGTGTTCCAGCCTCTGTCTTCCACCTATATACCAGGCTTTGTCCAGATGTCATGCAGTAAGAGGTTGATAGGTAAGGTCTATCATTATTTAGTGCTGACACTTATATACCAGGCTTTGTCCAGATGTCATGCAGTAAGAGGTTGTTAGGTGATGGTCTATCATTATTTAGTGCTGACACTTATATACCAGGCTTTGTCCAGATGTCATGCAGTAAGAGGTTGATAGGTATGATCTATCATTATTTAGTGCTGACACTTATATACCAGGCTTTGTCCAGATGTCCTGCAGTAAGAGGTTGTTAGGTATGGGCTATCATTATTTAGTGCTGACACTTATATACCAGGCTTTTTCCAGATGTCATGCAGTAACAGGTTGATAGGTCTGGCCTATCATTATTTAGTGCTGACACTTATATACCAGGCTTTGTCCAGATGTCATGCAGTAACAGGTTGATAGGTACGGTCTATCATTATTTAGTGCTGACACTTATATACCAGGCTTTGTCCAGATGTCATGCAGTAACAGGTTGATAGGTCTGGTCTATCATTATTTAGTGCTGACACTTATATACCAGGCTTTGTCCAGATGTCATGCAGTAAGAGGTTGATAGGTCTGGCCTATCATTATTTAGTGCTGACAATTATATACCAGGCTTTGTCCAGATGTCATGCAGTAACAGGTTGATAGGTACGGTCTATCATTATTTAGTGCTGACACTTATATACCAGGCTTTGTCCAGATGTCATGCAGTAACAGGTTGATAGGTCTGGTCTATCATTATTTAGTGCTGACACTTATATACCAGGCTTTGTCCAGATGTCATGCAGTAAGAGGTTGATAGGTACGGTCTATCATTATTTAGTGCTGACACTTATATACCAGGCTTTGTCCAGATGTCATGCAGTAAGAGGTTGATAGGTAATGGTCTATCATTATTTAGTGCTGACACTTATATACCAGGCTTTGTCCAGATGTCATGCAGTAAGAGGTTGTTAGGTGATGGTCTATCATTATTTAGTGCTGACACTTATATACCAGGCTTTGTCCAGATGTCATGCAGTAAGAGGTTGATAGGTATGATCTATCATTATTTAGTGCTGACACTTATATACCAGGCTTTGTCCAGATGTCCTGCAGTAGGAGGTTGTTAGGTATGGGCTATCATTATTTAGTGCTGACACGTATATACCAGGCTTTGTCCAGATGTCATGCAGTAAGAGTTTGATAGGTCTGGTCTATCATTATTTAGTGCTGACACTTATATACCAGGCTTTGTCCAGATATCATGCAGTAAGAGGTTGATAGGTACGGTCTATCATTATTTAGTGCTGACACTTATATACCAGGCTTTGTCCAGATGTCATGCAGTAAGAGGTTGATAGGCCTTGCCTATCATTATTTAGTGCTGACAATTATATACCAGGCTTTGTCCAGATTTCATGCAGTAAGAGGTTGATAGGTATGATCTATCATTATTTAGTGCTGACACTTATATACCAGGCTTTGTCCAGATGTCCTGCAGTAAGAGGTTGTTAGGTATGGGCTATCATTATTTAGTGCTGACAATTATATACCAGGCTTTGTCCAGATGTCATGCAGTAACAGGTTGATAGGTACGGTCTATCATTATTTAGTGCTGACACTTATATACCAGGCTTTGTCCAGATGTCATGCAGTAAGAGGTAGATAGGTCTGGTCTATCATTATTTAGTGCTGACACTTATATACCAGGCTTTGTCCAGATGTCATGCAGTAACAGGTTGATAGGTACGGTCTATCATTATTTAGTGCTGACACTTATATACCAGGCTTTGTCCAGATGTCATGCAGTAAGAGGTTGATAGGTAAGGTCTATCATTATTTAGTGCTGACACTTATATACCAGGCTTTGTCCAGATGTCATGCAGTAAGAGGTTGTTAGGTGATGGTCTATCATTATTTAGTGCTGACACTTATATACCAGGCTTTGTCCAGATGTCATGCAGTAAGAGGTTGATAGGTATGATCTATCATTATTTATTTTTTGGGCTTTG
>NC_056732.1:1870330305-1870350245 GCF_019279795.1 Protopterus annectens
TTTGTAATTATGGGATGAAGAACTGATATAGTAAATACTATGATCTAGTAATATTGTAAAGGCAGAGATTTGGAAGTAACAAGGTGAATACTGTGGTCAGCAAAATACAGCTGAATAAAATCACTTACGTGACGAGTATACTAACAATGCCAGTTGCTCCGATCCTGAGGCTAGTTGTGGGGCTTACAAGATTTAAACATGGCACCTGTAGTGCTTTGGTAGCTAAGTAAACTTGGTGGTATAATGCAAATGGGCAAGCGGAATCATAATTACAGAAGAGAATAGTAGCGGGTGAAGGTATTGTGTTGTGTAAAAAAAAAAATATATATATATATATATATATGCCAGTCATCGCTATTGGTAGGTGAGGTTACAGACACAGTACAGCAGAGTAAGAAGCTTTGGGCAGCTAGGCTAAAGGAATAAATAAGTGTGTGTGTGTGTGTGTGTGTGTGTGTGTGTGTGTGTGTGTGTGTATATAAATATATATATATATATGTGTGTGTGTGCGTGTGCATGTTTGCTTTCATGGTGAAAGTTATAAACCCATTTTTTTATTGTACTCACTATGTGCTTAAGGTACAACCGAATGCTTTTAATCATGTGACTTTCATCATGCAGTTTGATTGGCCAGGTTGTTGTATTTAAACTTGGTTTTGGGCTGTGCAATATTTTGGTCTGATGAAGCTAACTGTGAAAGCGCTTACCTGTTCTTGTGCACTGGGTTTGTTTTAATAAACATGCTTGAAGTTTACTTTTATCGTCCTTTTATGGTCCTTCTACGTGTTTGCTTCATTGTATACATTGTTGGATTATTTTTAGTTTATTATTTGCGATAGTGCATAATTGATCCTAATCTGTTATAATGCTGTGTGCTGGTTCTATCCTGTCTATCTTTCTGAGTATTTTTGTTGGTCTGTTCCCTCTTCTGTGCTCTTCTAGCATTGACATATCTTGTCTTAACTGCTTTATAGTTTTCTCTAGTCGATACTCCATGATGGCGTTTGATTTTCTCCCCTTCCTTTCCTGTACGACCCTGGGTTTTTATGGTCACGACTTTATCTGCTGTTAATTTATCTGCACAGTAATATATCCTGTTTAATTCTGTTATATCGATGTCCTTCAAGAATGCAACTGCAGTCATAACATGTGGGTTGTCCTGCCTCAGGCAGCCCTCGGTCGGCCGGATTCCAAAGTCTGGGTCCGACGTCGGCTGATGTCGCATTTCTCTCCGACGTCAGAGCGGCTGGAGTACATAAGCATCAGCCGACGCCATTTTCTTCAGTCTTTCTTGCCGCGCGGTGCCCGAAGCAGAAGCAGTTCGCAAGTGCCGGTCGGTCAGCTCCTGTATTCTACGAAGTCATCAAAAAAGCTAAGTACCCCATTGGGGACCTTTTCTTGCCTCAGCCGATGTCAGAAATTACTGAAAAAGTTAACAGTTGTCTTTTTTGTGGTAAACAAATACCTCATAAGGATTTCCACTCTTACTGCCTCCCTTGCCTGGGCCCAGACCACGACGTCTCGGCCTGTGTAGCCTGTGCTCGCTTCAACAAGTGCACTCTCAGGCACCGGGCGGAGTTCACTGAAGATTTTTTCGGCGATAAATTTGCTTACACCATGCCGTCGGATCTTCCGACATCGCAAACTCCCAAAAAACGTAAAGACCGGGACTGACATCCTCGGCCCGCGTCTACCACCAACTCCACGCCAAAACCTAGCGCGAGTGCTCCGGTTCCCTCTGAGACGGTCTCTCCACTGCTCCGAACCGAAGACACCGCATTACCAACGACTCCGATTCCAGACATTACTCCAACGCCAGTTACAGACTTTCCTCCGGATACCGAAACCGAGGAAATGCCCAAGGCCATTGCTGTAGACAAGGTAACTCCTGCACGTGGAGCTGCCAGGCCTCCTATGGCCATGTCTATTAAGGCCTACACTAGGGCTAAGGCAGCCAGCAAAACAAAGCATATTGCTTCCAAATCCTTACCTCAGCCGACTCCGGAGACACAAATTATGTCCATGGCTGCTGATTTAATTTCCATGATCAGAGGTTCACAGGCCCATCCTGAGAGAGCATCCCAGCCTCCTCCTGATAAAAGGCCCCGGGTTGAACCCTCTGACCCTTCTCCTTCAGATGAAGACTCTGAGGGCTCTGTCCACTCTGATAGCCAGGAAGAGCTCTTCCAGACCTATGAGGACTCGGATGCAGAAGATTCCATACCTTCGGCCTCCCCTCCTGAAGATATTTCTTTGGGGAAGTTCTGCACACCATGAGGGAACATTTCAAGTGGCAGGGTCAGGAGTATTCTGATTCCAGGAAACGCCTTAGGACTTTCCTTAAGAAGCCTCAGCACAGGCCCTTAGCTATTCCTCCTGTACTTGATGTTCTGGATGATTTGTATTCTGATTCCAGTGCTACCCCTGATTCTCTTCCTCCTGCTCCAGCCAAGCCAGACAGGTATTACAGGGTCCCAGAAACTCATTCCCATTTATTCAGGGCCCATACTGTTGATTTGGAAACTATTTCACAGGGGCCTAAAGGAGTTTCAGCCTCCACCTCAAAATCCTTTGCCCTCCAACAGGAAGCAAGGTCATTAGAGAGATGGGGTAAAAGGTTTACACATCCACTACCTTATCTATGAGAGCTTTAAATTGCCTTTTTCATATGTTCCAATATCAGGATTATCTCTTAGAAGATTTACAAAAAAACATTAGCTTCTCCTGATCCTTTAGACAGGAAGACTTTGCAGGAAGCTGTACATAACACTCAGCAAGTAAGCAATCACTTCCTGCAGTGTGGATATGATGCACTGGAAGCTTCATGTAGGGCAGCTATGACAGGGGCAGTGATGCGTAGACATGCTTGGTTAAAAGATCAACCTCTACCAGATCATGTAAAAGCAAAACTTCTGGATAAACCTTTGGAAAAGAACAAGCTTTTTGGTGAAAATGCTAAGGATGTGTTAAAGACCATCGAAGAAAAAGCAAAATCAGTTCAGACTGTGAAAGATTTCCTCGAGGTTCAACCCCCCAGATTCAGTAGGAATTGGCCTTCAAAAAATTGGTCCTTTCCTAATCCAGAAAAGTTTCAAAGGGGTAAGAACAGACGTGGCCGAGGAACAGGCCAATACAGAGGCCCTTACAGGGGACGACAATGGCAGCCAGGAAACCAAAGAAGTGACGCAGGGGTTTCACCTGCCCAACAACCACAAACTCAATGACTTTCCTCTACTACCGCCTACCAGGGAACAACTAGAAGCTCCATTGGGCAGGAAATTATCTCTGTTTGCAGAAAACTGGCACAGACTGACAAAGGACAAATGGATTTTGGACATTATAGACCGAGGGTACAGGTTTCATTTTCATACCTTACCAAGAAGACAAGGCATGCCAAATCTACCACAACATCAAAGGGCAGAGGCTATCAAGCAAATCACTCTGCTGACTCGAATGAAAGCAATAGAAAGAGTTCCACAACAAGAACAAGAACAGGGGTTTTACTCAAGACTGTTCCTTGTTCCAAGAAAAGAATCTCAATGGAGACCAATACTGGACTTGTCCGCATTAAACACCTTTCTCATAGTACCAAAGTTCAAAATGCTGACACTACAGCAACTCCTTCCCATGCTGGGCAAGGAGTCGTGGCTGATTACTCTGGACCTCAAGGAGGCATACCTGCATGTCCCTATCAGACACAGCTGCAGAAGATACCTCAGATTTCTTGCAGGGCCAGAGCATTATCAATTCTCAGCATTGCCATTTGGCTTATCTACTGCGCCCAGAGTATTTACAAATGCCTGGCTTCAGTAATTGCTCATTGCAGGCTCCAGGGCATACAAATTTACCAGTACCTGGACGACTGCCTCATACAAGCGGACGACAAATTGATGTTGACAAAAAACCTGGATTATGTCATCGATTACTTCAAGCTCTGGGATACACAGTCAACTTCCAAAAGTCAAGACTGCAGCCATCCCAGCAAATAATCTTCTTAGGAGCCAAACTAGACACAGCCTCTCAGATGGCTTACCTGACAGAAGACAAGCAAGAGAAGTTAACACAATACTTCAAAGGTTTAGCAAAGCTCACCCAGATGACTGCAAGGAGATTCCTACAGACCCTGGGTTACATGGCATCCTGCATTCTACTGGTTCCATTAGCAAAACTACACATGAGAAAGCTTCAATGGTACCTAAAAAGCATTTGGTCTCAACACAGCAACAACTTGGAGACAATCATACCACTCATTCCATGCCTACAAAAGGAATTCCTATGGTGGGCCTCGGTAAGCCAGGAAAACACAGGTATGTCATTCAAAAAACCACAGATAACGCAGACCATGACTACAGACACCTCAGACCTTGGATGGGGGGCGCACATGGAAGGCAGGTGTATACAAGGACAATGGTCTCCAAAGGAAACACATCTGCATATAAACCAAAAGGAAATGCTGGCAGTAATGCATGCTATCGAGGCTTTTTAACACCAACTCCAGCAAGGCCATTTAATGATACGGACAGACAACACCACTGTGATGTGGTACATAAACAAGCAGGGGGGCGCCCACTCTTACCCCCTTTGCAGACTGACAATGCAGCTTTGGGAGAAATCACTGAGTCTAAACATCCAGTTGCAATCCCAGTTTGTTCCAGGAAAAGACAATGTGTTGGCGGACAGCCTAAGCAGGAATTTCACAGATCCACACGAGTGGAGGTTACATCCGAAGGCTTTCAGACAACTCACTTCGACATGGGCCAAGCCAGAAGTGGACCTATTTGCCTCTCACCTCAATCATCTTCTACCAAAATTTTGCACAAGGACATACCATCCAAAGGCTTGGAAAATAGATGCCCTTTCATTCAACTGGAACTCCCTAGCAATCTATGCATTCCCACCTCTGCCACTGATGACCTCAGTATTACTAAAGATCAAAGCAGAGAAGCCCAAGGGAATCATAATAGCTCCAGATTGGCCAAGACAAGACTGGTACCCACTACTACGGAGCATATGTCACACCAGGAGGTGGGCCCTTCCCCAATGGCCTCTACTTTTGACTCAACACAATTTCGAAACAGTGCATCCAAACCTTCAGACACTGCAGCTAACAGCCTGGGAGATCCCATAAATAACTTCAGCTTATCTCTCTCCAAGGAAGTTCAGCGGATACTAACAGAGGCTCGAAGACCATCCACCAGAAAGGTTTACTTAGCAAAGTGGAAAAGATTCAGCAATTGGAATACCAGCAAGGGACATGATGCATCATTACTGAACATCCCACTCATTTTGGAATATTTGGCAGATATGTTACAGAGCGGCCTCTCATATTCTTCAATAAAGATACATGCATCTGCTATTTCAGCTAGATACAACACTGATCCTCCTGTTTTCTCTCACCCCTTACTAAGACAATTCCTCAGGGAATCAAGAACATTAAGCCACCAAGAAAGGCCCCAGTGCCAGCCTGGGACCTCAATTTTGTCTTAGAAAAACTGACTCTACCTCCTTTTGAGCCAGCAGCTTCAGTTGACTTGCAATTTCTCTCATGGAAAACAGCTTTCCTGTTGGCAATTACCTCAGCAAGAAGGGTTTGAGCTACAGGCCCTAATGGCAATACCACCCTTTATTATTTTCCACAGAGACAGGGTTTCATTAAGGACCAACCCTACTTTTATGCCAAAGGTGGTATCTAGGGTTTCTCTAAATCAAGCCATTCATCTGCCTGCTTTCTTCCCCAATCCTGAGAATAAGGGGGAAAGACTTTTGCATACCTTGGACATTCATAGACAACTTCGATACTACCTGGACAGAACCAAGGCCAGTAGGAAGTCTGAACAGCTTTTGTAGCTTACGCCCTGCAGTCCAAGGAAAAGCAATTTCAAAACAGACTATTTCTAAATGGATTGGACATTGCATCAGATTCTGTTATTCCTTTCATGGGAAGACTGTTCCAGCCTATGTCAGACCACATCCTACCAGAGCTACAGCCACCTCTACAGCATTTTTAAGAGGGGTGCCTACAAAGGACATTCTAGAAGCTGCTACATGGAGCTCCGTGCATACATTCTCCAAACACTACAATCTCCCTCTATATTCCAGATCCAGAGCAGGCTTTTCTTCGGCAGTCCTGCAGGGTTTGATTGCCACACCATCTATTTCCTAGAGCATACCTCCTCCCCCAGCTAAGCTATGGTATTCTACCCACATGTTATGACTGCAGTTGCATTCTTGAAGGACATAGTACAGTTTTGTACCTACCATAAATGTAGATGTCCGATAGACATGCAACTGCAGTCGGTTTTCCTCCTCCATACCCCTCTATGCCTAGGGTCCACTCCTATCCCCCTTACTCTTAGCTGGGGATATGTGTTATGGTGTATTTGTTTTATTGCTCATGTATTTGTTTGGAATCCTGTTTTTGTCTTCCAATTTGATTACAGCCTTCCTTGGAGGGCACCTGGCATCTGGGGCAAGAAAGACTGAAGAAAATGGCGTCGGCTGATGCTTATGTACTCCAGCCGCTCTGACGTCGGAGAGAAATGCGACATCAGCCGACGTCGGACCCAGACTTTGGAATCCGGCCGACCAAGGGCTGCCTGAGGCAGGACAACCCACATGTTATGACTGCAGTTGCATGTCTATTGGACATCTACATTTATGGTAGGTACAAAACTGTACTTTTCCTTTACTACCCTGGGTTTTTATGGTCACGACTTTATCTGCTGTTAATTTATCTGCACAGTAATATATCCTGTTTAATTCTGTTATATTGTTTCCTTTACTACCCTGGGTTTTTATGGTCACGACTTTATCTGCTGTTAATTTATCTGCACAGTAATATATCCTGTTTAATTCTGTTATATCGTTTCCTTTACTACCCTGGGTTTTTATGGTCACGACTTTATCTGCTGTTAATTTATCTGCACAGTAATATATCCTGTTTAATTCTGTTATATCGTTTCCTGTACTACCCTGGGTTTTTATGGTCACGACTTTATCTGCTGTTAATTTATCTGCACAGTAATATATCCTGTTTAATTCTGTTATATCGTTTCCTGTACTACCCTGGTTTTTTATGGTCACGACTTTATCTGCTGTTAATTTATCTGCACAGTAATATATCCTGTTTAATTCTGTTATATCCTTTCCTGTACTACCCTGTGTTTTTATGGTCACGACTTTATCTGCTGTTAATTTATCTGCACAGTAATATATCCTGTTTAATTCTGTTATATCGTTTCCTTTACTATCCTGGGTTTTTATGGTCACGACTTTATCTGCTGTTAATTTATCTGCACAGTAATATATCCTGTTTAATTCTGTTATATCGTTTCCTGTACTACCCTGGGTTTTTATGGTCATGACTTTATCTGCTGTTAATTTATCTGCACAGTAATATATCCTGTTTAATTCTGTTATATCGTTTCCTGTACTACCCTGGGTTTTTATGGTCACGACTTTATCTGCTGTTAATTTATCTGCACAGTAATATATCCTGTTTAATTCTGTTATATCGTTTCCTGTACTACCCTGGGTTTTTATGGTCACGACTTTATCTGCTGTTAATTTATCTGCACAGTAATATATCCTGTTTAATTCTGTTATATCGTTTCCTTTACTACCCTGGGTTTTTATGGTCACGACTTTATCTGCTGTTAATTTATCTGCACAGTAATATATCCTGTTTAATTCTGTTATATTGTTTCCTTTAGTACTCTGGGTTTTTATGGTCACGACTTTATCTGCTGTTAATTTATCTGTACAGTAATATATCCTGTTTAATTCTGTTATATCGTTTCCTTTACTACCCTGGGTTTTTATGGTCACGACTTTATCTGCTGTTAATTTATCTGTACAGTAATATATCCTGTTTAATTCTGTTATATCGTTTCCTTTACTACCCTGGGTTTTTATGGTCACGACTTTATCTGCTGTTAATTTATCTGCACAGTAATATATCCTGTTTAATTCTGTTATATCGTTTCCTGTACTACCCTGGGTTTTTATGGTCACGACTTTATCTGCTGTTAATTTATCTGCACAGTAATATATCCTGTTTAATTCAGTTATATCGTTTCCTGTACTACCCTGGGTTTTTATGGTCACGACTTTATCTGCTGTTAATTTATCTGCACAGTAATATATCCTGTTTAATTCTGTTATATCGTTTCCTTTACTACCCTGGGTTTTTATGGTCACGACTTTATCTGCTGTTAATTTATCTGCACAGTAATATATCCTGTTTAATTCTGTTATATCGCATAAATATCTATGGACAGCCCTAATTACTGTACTAACGTTTTGGGTTTTATTGACCTTCTGTAGTCTGTTTCTTTCATTTATCTCAATATGTCTGTCCATCTGTAGTAAATCAAGCAGCTCTTCTCTTGACACATTTTCTTCTAAACTGAGGGCACATTCTTTGTTCTCCATTTCTTGCCAGCATTCTACAGAAAGTTCCAGAGCATCTTCCTGTGCCACGTTCTCTTCAGTTTCATAGGTTCATAGGTTCATACTAGGCTATCTACCCTAGGGTATTTATAAGCCTAGCCAGAGTGTGTTTGGCTTTCGCCACCCATTTTAAATTAATTTTGCTATGCCCTTTTTCGAGGTTAGTATACTGTGCCTCTGTCTAACATCCATGTTCATCCATTGCTTTTTCATATGGGAACTCTCTGGTCTATCCTTACACAACATTGACTTTATCAGAGTTGCCACAGTTTACTGTTATCTTCTCTTGCTGTCCAACTGTAACTGAATATTTGTATGGGTTTCCTGTGGGAGGCTCCAAAGTGTCTTCATATGGCAACTGATCAGATGCTTCCTGCTCCACTGGTTTCTCCTTAATTTGGGTACCCATTGCTCTATCCTACTGTGATGTTGTGCGACTTATTTTCTACACTAAATCCTCCACTTTACAGGTAATCTGTGACTTCACTCTCTATTTCATTAACTTCTCCATTACTAATCTTCTTTTTTTTATTTTTCCTCTTAGTTTTCTTATTTTTTGTATTGTAAAATTTTCATGTCGGGATGCCGTTGCATGAATTTCTCCTCAAATAACTTTGACGCTGCTGTTTTTGTATTAATTAGTATTGCAGCATATTAAATCTCTTTTTTCTTTCCCATGCCCATATTTCTTCTTCAGATGTCTCCTGCTCCTCCTGTTTCTCCTTACTTTGGAGACTCATTGTTCTGTCATGCTGCAATCTAACCTGTGTTAGACTCTCTACACTAAATCCTTCACCTTGCAAGTATTCCACTACCTCAGCTTCTATTTTTCCAATGTCTACTTATAGGTTCATAGGTTCATAGGTTCATACTAGGCTATCTGCCCTAGGGCATTTATAAGCCTAGCCAGAATGTGTTTGGCTTTCGCCACCCATTTTAAATTTATTTTGCTATGCCCTATTTCAAGGTTAGTATACAGTGCCTCTGTCTAACAGTGACACAGAAGTGATACCCGGGGTAGACCTATGATCTCCCATCCACTCATCAAGATTCCTCTTGAAGAGAGTCAATGAGGGACTCTGCCTAACCTGGACTGGGATTTTATTCCAGAGTGAAGGGAGCCTCTGGGTTATGAATCTGTCCCTCCAGCATGTCCTATTTATTTCAGTGCTGAGATTCAAGTCTCTCGAGTGCGTAGCTCGATGGGATTTGGATTTTCTGAGGTGCAGCATGTCCATTAATTCCGGGTTGGACATGGCTTTATACGTCAGGCACAGATCGCCTCTGAACAGGCGGTATGCCACTGAGTAGAGCTGGAGTTTCTTTAACGGGCAGCATATGGCATCTGTTTGAGCCCTTTGATCCTCTTGGTGAGGTACTTTTGTGGTCTTTCCAGTTGCTGCAGGTGTCTGGTAAGGTACATCCCAAAAGGGGCATTGTACTCAATTATGGGCCTGATGAGGGATGAGTAAAGAGGCACGATGACCTCCCCTGATCTAGATGTGAATCCCTTCATGATTAGGTGGCTATATAAAATGTTTTTCTAACCACTTTGGCCACGTGGTTGTCAAATGAGAGATTGCTATCAACTTGGGTCCCCAGGTCCCTAATTACTTCTTCTGTACTTAATGGATTACCACCTATGTGGTAATTTGTGGGCACTTTGTTTTTGCCAAAGGGGATGACTATACACTTTTTGGCATTTAGCTTGAGGCCATGGCTCTGGCACCAGTTGTCTGTTTCTATGAGGCCCTTTTGGAGGATGCTTGTGTCGGCTGGAGAGTCGATTATGGTGCCCAGTTTGCAGTCATCTGCAAACTTGGTCAGCCACAGTCCTTCTGTGTTGGCCTGTACCTCTGAGAAATATATACCGAACAAGAGAGGTCCCAGGACTGAGCCTTGTGGGACACCACTTGTAACTGGTTTGGAGTCTGACATGGCTCCAGCAATTCTAACTATGTGGGTTCTGTCCTTGAGCCAGTTTGCAATCCATCTAGTGACATAGGGGTTTATATTTAAGCTGGTGAGCTTATCTGTAATGCCCGAGTGGGGTATTGTATGGAAGGCTTTTGCGAGGTCCAGGTAGGCTGTGTGGACCACCTTCCCCTCATCAATGGCCTTGGTGACTGTTTCAAAGAAATCAACCAGGTTTAAGAGGCAGGATCTGCCCTTAACAAAGCGAACTGGGTAGGATCCAGTGTTTGTAGGTCCCCAATATCTTTATTTATGAGGTCCATGATGATCCTTTCCATAGCTTTGCAGACCAAGCTAGTCAGGCTTATGGGGCGATAGTTTCCAGGATCCGTTGAGGCACTACCTTTATGGAGAGGGACCACTGTTGCTGTACGCCACTCTTTGGGCACATATCCTGTAGTAAGGCTGAGATTGAACAGTAGTTTTATGTTTGGGTTTAGCTCTTCTTGGAGTTCATGTAGGGCGCAGCCGAGACACCATCTGGTCCCATTGATGCTGTGTTTTTGCTTTGGAGAGGCGGCTCTTACCTGAGCATCTGAGATGTCATGGGGCAGCACTCTGCTGGGATAGATATTTGCCCTTTGGTGGGGGAGAAGTTTCGCTGAACCTGTCAGCTAGGATGTTGGCAATGTCTGTGGGTTCGGTGTATTGTTTGTCATTTTGGACTAATTCTGAGCATATCTGGGAATTACCACCCAGGTTCCTAACATAACTAAGGAAAGCCATGTGATTATCCTTAGTGTCCTGTGCAATTTTTCTCTCGAAGCTGGCCTTAGACAATTTTATGTGTGCCCGTACTTTTTTGCTAATACTGATCAGTGATGCCTTCCCTTTTTGGGATTTTGCTCTATCATTTAGTAGCTTCCTCCTTCTATTGTATAGTTTGTTTATGGCTGGGGTCCACCAGACAGGACGTCTGCCTTTGGAGGATTGGGTCTTGGTTTTCTTTGGGATCGCATGATCCATGCATTCCTGAAGGTGTTCATAGAATGGTTTATAAAGGATTCTGTGGTCTGGGCTGTATTTTCCACAGGCCGGGGCTTTGAAGGATTCCACCTCGGTTTTGAGGAGTGTGAAATTTGCTTTAGAGAAGTTTTTCACTGTGGTTTTCTGGGCAGGGGGTGGGGTCGGGATGTGAATATCCAGTGAGATTAGTTTATGGTCTGATCTTACCAGTGAGGGATACACTTCTGGTCTGGAGCATAGAGTCCCCATGTTGGTGATGATCAGGTCCAGTATGTTTTCCCCTCTTGTGGGAGTGGTAACAAGTTGTTCCATAGCATTTGAGTTTATAAATTCTAAGAACCTTTGGGCTAGGGTGTTGGAGCTAGAGTAATGCTCCCAGTCTGTGTTTGGGTAGTTGAAGTCGCCCATGACTAATTTTCTGTTGTAACTTCCCTTTTTGTGATCTTTTTTTTTTTTTTTTTTGTGAAATTTTCCATATCTGGATGCCTTTGCCTGTATTTCTCTTTGAATATCTTTGGGGCTGCCTTTTTAGTGTTGATTAATTGGGCTTTCTCCTTTGCATAATTATTGCACCACATCAGATCTCTCTTTCCCATGTCCATGTTTCTTTTTATGCCTTTCAAAAATCTATAGATTTTTTTTTTTTAATTTTCATACTTCCTCAGTCAGTTCTTTTTTCAAACGTCCCAAGGTTTCTTGGTCTATATAGTATTTTTCATGGATCTGTTGTGTTAATGACATACATTTGCATTTGAAGCTTCTGACAGTTTTTCTTGTGGAAGTATTTTTCTTTTCTCTTATTTGTGTCTCAGTCTTTTCATGTGTGTTCTGTCTGGAAATTCTGGGCCTCTTGCATAATAGTAACAGTACATGATTTATTTCTTATTGTCAGTAGTCCACTCTATCGTCTGTATGACTTTCTTTTGGCCTACCATTTTTTGTGATTTTTTTTTTTGTGGACTGCTACTTCCTTCTACAACAGGGGGCATCTTCCTTCCTAGCCCCACTGTATGAATGTTTCCTTGTGTTGAGGATTCCACATTGTCATTTTTTTCCAGTCCTAGCACCAGTGCACCTATCACAATTGGGCACTTTTTTATCCTGGGTCTTGTGCACCCAGTTATCTCTTTATTTTTTAACCTAGTTCTGTCCATGATGTATGCTATATAAAATACAGTCTATATATCAGTGTAGGCTTGGTGAGATTTTGTGAAAAAAGGGTCCACCTCATGAAGGTACCAAGATGTGAAGATGACTTCAGTTATTGATTTTATTTATTTATTTATATATATATTTTTTACATTTGTTTACTGGAAAAGTTCGACTGGACACAGGTCCTTTTTCAGTGGAGGCCCGGGAAGAAAAGCTCCAATTAAAAAATACAGCAGAGAGGATTTCAAGATGGCCGCCGACTAGTCTAGTCCTTACTCTCTGAACTCCTCACAGCTATTTAACTTTTGTTTTTTTTTACAACTTTATATCAACCTTTTTCCTCAGATTTTTATACTAAAAGATTTTATAAATCTTTTTCTACGCATTTGGATTATTTTTTCTTCTGGACTTATTATCCTGGGATTTATTTTACCTCAGAACATTCTTGGTCTCTCTGCTGCTGGGACTCCTACTGCTCCAGTCTGTTCCTGGTTCCTGGTATCCTGTTGACTGCATTCCATTTCTGGGCATGGCTACAAAATCTGACTCCATGGAGACTCAGCCTACAAAGGCCAAATATACTTCAATGCTCTCTCCTGAAAAGATTCAGGTTCAAAAGACTGAAATCATCTAGACAACCTACAGAAACTATTAATGTAAGTAATAAAGATTTAAATGGCTCAAATTTCCTTTTAGAAGAACTAAAAATAGCATTAAAACCAATCCAAAGTGCTATACAAAACTTTTCAGAACAGTTTGCAGACTTTAGTAAATCTTTAAAGCAAATAAACGATAGTATTGTTACTATTGAAAATAAAATCTTAGCTTTGGAAGTTAAAACAGACTTATTGGAAAGTGACTTTAAATCTAGAGATAAAACTATTTCAGATTTACAAGCTAAAATATTGGATCTGGAAGCCAGGAATCGAAGAAATAACATCATTATTCCTAACCTGAATCTTATGACAATAAAAACTTGTTATCTGTGACTAAAAATATCTTTGAAACACTGTTAAATTGTGAAGCTTCTTCAAAATCTATAATTGTAGAGAGAGCACACAGAGCACTGCGTACAAAGCAAGATTCTTCTACACCAAGGTTAATTTATACTAAGTTACTAAACTTTCAAGACACTTTCCAGATCCTAGAAACTGCTAAAACAAAGAAACAATTCATATGGAAGTCTCACAAACTATCATTTTCCCAAGATCTTCCTGCACAGATCAAATTAAATAGATAAAAACTAGCCCTCTATTGTGCTGACTTGATAAAAGAGGGATTAGATTTGAATGGCTTATCCTAATACCTTGTCTTTCACAGCTAATGACAAAAGATTTGTATGTTCAGATCCTAAAGATGCAAAAGACATTTTCTTAAAACATTTAAAAAGCTTCCTGACACTGTATCTTAATATTCTACTGTTAAAGAACTACAATAAGGTTTGATTTTTCATTTCTTTACTCTGACAGTATTTGTGTTACATGATTTGTAATTCTGGTGTGACATAATTATATTAGCTTAAGAACTTGTCATGTAATTTACACATGATAGATTTGGTGTGACAGTGTGCAGTGACAGGATATATGCTTGTTAGATTTGTGTGGATTAATAGAAGCATTTAAATTGCTGTATTTACTTTTTTCTCTTTCTATCACATATGCTTGCCGTGTAAATAGATAATATGTTAATTTTACTACAAGCTTTTGAGTTACAGCCTTCTGTGTAAGCTAAATGATTTTTGGAGGAAAAACATTCCATCTCAACATTCTAGCAAGAAAATCTTCCCCTCAGAGTTCCAGCTGATGCTCTGCATGAACATGCACACTACAGTCTCTCTGAGATGGATGGTGATGTCATCATTTGTGAGGAAAGAAGGACAGTTTCAAATACACAAGTCTGCTTGTTTTCAACAAGTATTCAATAGCACTAACTTTGAATAGATCTGGCTATTATTTAAAGTGTTTTCTCTTCATAAATGAAGGTTGCTTTTTAAATTTAAACAGATTCATGTCACATAATATATTCAGTGACTTTTAGTGTGTCTGCATGACTTCAAAGCAAGCTGCTACTTTCATAAAGCAGAGTGAAAATGTTTCTGGAAACAAATGAACAGGTTAGTTATATATATTAAAATTCTAAAGGATGTGTAAGGAAATGAACATATTTTCCTATTCAGAATATTTTTTCATACAATATTTTATATTATACTGAAGTGTTTAATTTGACAAATGTTACAAAGTATACCTGTTCATATGAAAGTTTCATGTTCTTTCTATTCTCTGCTCTCTTTCTTCTCAGAGGCTGGATGTGATATTTATGATTAGTAGTTTATGTTTAAGAAAGCCTTTACTTATTTGAAAGGTTTGAAATAACTATCTTTAATATGATTAGCTGAATCTACCTGTATATATTTAAGCCCTTAGATTTACTGCATTTAGCTTGCTTGTTTCTGTTTTAATTAGATGTTCAAAATGTTTACTTTAAAAGCCTTGTCTTTTCATGCTGTTTTGCTATGTTACATCTATAGCTTAGAAGAATAGTATGGCTACATAACCTAACAGAGTCATTAGTAAAATATTCAAAAAGTAGATTTAAAATTATATGTATGCACATTGTTGTACATTCAGTCCAACATATATGATGCTGTTTAAGTTACTATTTTATAATATAATTATACTTTATTCATGTATATTAACTAGTGTTAAAACCTTACAGCTTATAATATTTCATTTTGAATAGTTCCTGTACTACTATTATCTAGTTAATAGATGCATCTCCAGACTGAATTGTTTTTCATTTTGAGATATGGTTGCTTGGTAGTTGTTTTTTGCTTTATTTGAACTATAACTAAATACTCATTCTACAGGTATTAGTGCTTTTATCATACTAATGGTCATGTTGATTAATGAAATTATCACTAAAGTACTAAAGAAGGTTCAGTAGATAGTGCATGACTATTATCTTTAGTTCAGTAATGCTATGCTTATTTACTTATATTATAATGTTATCAGTTGGTTTTGTTATACTTATATATGTTATCTTACATATCTTTCAGTTTTAATTGTATTACTTCTTATGATAGAGTGTTCTAGTTAAGCAGAGTGTGATTTATTTATTATTTACTTGTTTCTCTTTCTCTTGAAGTACTTGAGGAAATACAGTTAATCACTATAAATTTCAATTTAAGGATAGGAGTTTTAGATTAGTATTAGAAGTAGGGATTAAGCATGTTGGACGTCTTGAAATTAGTTAATTTTGTATATATTTTTAGTAGTATTACTCGGACTTTATGTTATGTTAGGCTTCCTTTGAGTAATTTGTATTCTAACTTGAGGTTATTATTATCTATAATTACAATGTTTTTTATGTTCTTCTGCTCTTCCTTTATCACATGGGGATTGGTGGGTAGGCACTAGGGTTAGGATAAAGGTTATTATTATACATTTCATAGTTCTTAAAAACTTTTTCTTTTTTTCAACAAATGTTATTTGATGACTTGCTTGAATACTTAAAGACTGTTTTTCTTTTTATTTTTTTCTTCTTCTTTTTAATGTTGTGTTGGATTTGCACCTTGAGTTCACTTTTATAGCATCAATAATGATTATACTTGTAGAATATGCCTGTTGACATAATTTTAGATTCTTGGAATGTCAGAGGCATTCAAGATAAAGCGAAAAAGTCACTATTATTTCATATGATCTTTAAATCACAGGCTAACATTTGTTTTATTCAAGAGACCCATATTTCACATATTGATTGGAATAAAGAGTTAAAAAAAAAATGGATCAAAAAGATTATAGCTTCAGGTGACTCATCTAACTCCAGAGGTGTAGCTATAATCATTAAACAAAAATTCATTGGGAATATTATTGATGAGAAATTTGATGATGAGGGGAGGTGGTGCTTATTTACCGCTTCTATTGCTGGTTTGGACAAACCCTTATTAATTTTAAATCTATATGGCCCATGTAATTCACAACATTTGTTCATTTTAAAATTTACAATATTCTTGCATCCTATAAGGATCATCATATTATAGTGGGTGGTGACTGGAATGCAGTTATAAACCCTGTAATTGATCGTTCCCGCTCCACTGGCACCTATAATCTTCAATCTACCCTGGCTATAAATGATTTGATGACAGAATATAATTTAATAGATCCCCTCCGCACTGTTAAAAGTATAAACAAGAATGATATATATACTTATTATTCTAAGTGCTATCATTTGTGGTCCAGATTAGACTTCTTTCTAATTTCAGATTATATTTCAAAATATATTGTGGACTTTACTACAGAACCCAGATTCTTTTCGGATCACTCAAGAATTTCACTAAAATTGAACATAAAACCCAATATCAAAAATAAAACTATGTTTAATAAGTGGACCTTAAATAATAACTTATTGTCAAATGAAGATATTTGCAAACAAGCTTCAGAAATCCTAAATGAAATGGTGAATAGTCTTGAATCATCTGACATTCCTTATGACATACAATGGGCTGCATGTAAAGCAAGATTAAGAGGTTTATTTATTAGTAAAGCTGCTTTTTCAAAAACAATACTTTAAGAAAGAGGAATTCTTAAAATCAAGAATTTCTTCGTTGGAAAATCATCTTAGTCTGAACTATGATGCTACTTTAGAAAAACAAATTTTTGATTGTCAAAGATTTAATTCTGCTTCACCAAAATAACCTCTCCTTAGCTGAACAAAAGCTACTTGCTTCATATTCAGAGTGGGCCCAGGTTCCATCTAAATTGTTAGCGAGAATTATTAAAGTTAACTTCAGAAATCCAAATATTACATCTTTATCTTATAATAACAGATTATATAATACTGATGAAGAGATTATTCAACTTTTCACCTCTCTTTACACTGAGTTATATTCAGGTTCTTCTAATTCTGTTAAAGATAATCACTCAAAACTCTTTTTAGACTCTTTGCAGTTCCCTAAACTTAATGATAATCAGCAAAAACTACTTTCTACCCTATATCGGTACAAGAAATCTCGGATTCAATAGATAATCTTAAATTGGGTAAATCTCCGGGACCTGATGGTTTTACTCCAGAATTTTTCAAAACTTTCAAATTGGTAGTTCTTCCCTTTCTATTTAAAGTTTACAATCATATAAGAGTTAATGATATCTCAGATATTCATTGGAACACATCCAAAACCATTCTAATTCTAAAAATAATAAAGATAAATCTGACCCAGTAAATTATAGACCCATTTCTTTAATTAACGTGGATATTAAGATTCTGTCATCTATTCTGGCTAACAGATTGAAACGGATTTTACCCTCAATTATCTCGTCAGATCAATCAGGTTTTATGTCTCAGAGACATGCTTGGGATAATACTCTATCTTTAGAGACTATACTTCATCTCATTAAGAAAAATCCAAACCCTATATATGCTTTGATTATAGATGCATCAAATGCCTTTGACAGAGTATGTTGGAACTTTCTATTTCAAACTATGTTATGTTTTAATATTCCCTTATTCTTTAAAATTTTTAAAAGTTTTATACAAGAATATGTTTACTAGACTATACATTAATGGTCAATTTTCTGCTCCGATAAAGATCACTAAAGGAACAAGACAGGGTTGTCCATTGTCCCCTTTTCTTTTCAACATTTATTTAGAACCTTTGCTATTGTTTATTACTCAAAATACTTTTCATAACATCCCTAGAATTCTTAATACTAATATTCATTTCTCTGCTTTTGCGGATGATTTAGTAATCTACTTTCAAACTCCATTATCTGATTACAGAAAAATAATGAATTCTATTGATTATTTTTCTTTGGTTTCCAACTATCTTTAAATTCTACAAAACTCATATTTTTCCCTTAAATCATTTAGCACACAAATCTTTTTTTGTTTCCAGACGATCATTTTCAGTTTACTTATAATATAAAATATTTAGGAATCAATTTAGAACACAATAATAGATCTTCCTTTCAAAATAATATTAATAAATTATGGAACTCTATATTGTCTGATATGGACAGATGGAAGCATCTAAACCTTTCATTTCTTTCAAGGGTGGCCATTATTAAAATGAATATTCTGCCTAAATTTCTTTACCAATTCTCATCATCTGATCAGATAATTTCAAAAAATTTTTGAGTCTGTAAATAAAGCTTTGGCAAAATTCATATGGTTCCCTAAATCTGTTAGAATTTCCTATTCTAGATTGGCATTTTCGAAGGACAAGGGAGGTTTGGGTTTACCTAATCTTTATCTCTATTATTTGATTGTCTCATCCAATAAACTTCTTACTATCTCTAAATTCAATAACACTTCTTATCCAAATCACTCTTTATGGATAATATTATGGTATAATTATGCCATTTCTAATAATTTAAATCCTGAAGCTATTCCCTTTATCTCTCTGGATAGTTTATTTATTAAAAATATATCTACAGTATTTAAACAAAAGATTAGAGATTTCCAAACCTTACTCAAAATGTGTAAACTAGAAAAGATCTACCATGTTCAGCCAATTCATCTAAACCCAAATATATTATTGGACAATAAACTTTTGAACTTAACAAACTATCCTTTAATTAAAAATCTAAAAGTAGGAGATGTTTTGAAATATCTTGACTTGCCTTTATCTGACTGGCATAAGTTATTGAAAGTAAACTGGAATTACTCACCAATTCTTACACAACTAAGAGCAATAATTAAAAACAAATTTGTATGTCTGGTCCCCATAGACTCACAATTGAAAAACCTTAACACGATTATCAAAATACTTTCATCATCTGATAAAATGCTCTCAAACTCATATAAATTAATTAATTCTTTAATGATGGACCACAACTGTCTTTTATCTAATGTTTGGTTGAATTATAATTCCCAATTGTCAGAATCTCAGAAAGTCCTGGCTATTAGACACACTAAGGAATTTATCCCTTTTTAAAAATTAGCATACACACAATTAATGATTAATAATGATGCCTACTTTACCCCAATCAAATTAAACAAATTTAACCCAAATAAGTCCCCTTCGTGTTCATGCTGTTCTCATCCCCAAGCAGACCTCCTTCATATTCTATGGTATTGTCATTTTTCTCACAGATTGTGGACATCTTTGAAAGTCAGACTGCAGAAAATGGGATATCAAAATCCACGCTGACATTGGAATTTGCTATTCTACATATTTCATTGATTCATCTTTCAAAAGTTGATATTCATGTTATCATTTTTATTTGCTCATTACTAAAACTTTATATAATACAAAATTGGATTGATCGTTCTAAATTAAAATGGGTTACTTTCCAGAAAATGGCTTTTAAATTTATTGATGCTCAAAGATACTTAGGTGGGAGTCCAAAAGCTATTAGAAAGGTTGTGTTAGAAAAGGTTCTAAACATACTAAATTTAAA
>NC_056732.1:1870350745-1870387078 GCF_019279795.1 Protopterus annectens
AAAGCTCAATGCTTCCCTCCCACTGGTAAGCAAGGTAACTTCCTCCCCCCCCAAAAAGGCAAAGAAACAGTACACAGGAACTACAACCAGAGCCCAGGAATCAGCAACTCTGAAACTGGACTAAACTAGTAAAGCAGGAAAAACAAGAGATATTTTTTTTTCTTTTTTTTTTTTTCACAAAACAGGCAGAAACAGGTACAGCGAACACTTATAAATGCTATGAATCAGCTACTACAGCTTACACAGAAGAATTTGCTACAAATACAGTCAAATAGTAACAAACAAGGATTCCAAGTTTGAAATATTTAATTTTAAAAAGGCGGGAAAACAGCCTTTTCAATGTAAAGAAACGGGCAAAAAAAATTACAGTCCTAGGGTTATTCGATTTTTGGGAAAGGGGCAACAAAAATTTTATCCCGGGGCGGGGTTCTGGCCTTTAAATTTTTTTCCCGGGAAAAATTTTTAAAATAAGACACTTTGCTTCCCCCCCAGGTAAGAAGGGCCCTTTTTAAAAAAAGGAAAAATTTACACGGAACCAAAAAAACCCGGGAAATGTTGGGCAATAAAAAAGGGCGGAATATTTTTTCCTTTTTTAAAAAGGGCAAAAACGGGGTTTTCCCATTTAAATTTTTAAACAAAAGTTTAAAAAAAATTTGCTTCTTTAAAAAAAGGTTCCAAGTGTTTTTTGGGAAAAAACAGTTTTGGGAAAAAAAGGGACTCGGGCTTTTCAGACAGAAAAACAAACTAGGGTTTTTATCGCAGTTTCCCCTTTCTTTTTAAAAAGTTTGTTTATGGGAATTTCCACCGGGTTGGTTCCCTTTTAAATAAATTCCGGGTTCTATTAGGGTTGGAAATACCCTTTTCTGTTAAGTCCCTTTTTAAAGGGAAATTTGTGAAGGATTCACATCAAAAATCTTTGTGGTTTTTTTTTGGGGTAGGGGAAATTTTGTTTTGTTAGTTTGGGGGTTTTTTATGAGGGTTTCCCTTTGGGGTTAAGGGATTTTCCTGGGCGGGGATTTTATTTTTGCCAAATTTTTTCCTTTTTCTTTTGTGGAAATTTTTCCCCAGTTGGGTTTTTAAAAAACCAGGTTTCAAAGGGATATTCCTTTGTAATGTTATAAAGGCTTTTGGAATTAATAATTTTTTCCTCGGGAAAAAGGGTTTGGTCATGAATTTTTCCCCGTTTAAGGTGGGGTGGGGTTTTAAATGGTTTTAAATTGGGGTTTTGGGGTTTTTACCTTTTACTTTCCGGTGGATCGAAATGAGGAATTGCCTCGGGTTTGGCCCTTTTATTTTTGCCATTGGGTTTGCCCCTTGGGGGGGAAAAATTTTCCCCGGTTTGGAATTAAATGTTCAACTTTGGGAAAAAAGGTTTGGAATTTTTTCCCTTAATGGGGGGTGGAAACGTTTTTTTTCCTTTTTTCCCGGTTAAAAGAAATAATTAACCGGGGCCACCTGTCCTTTGGGTTGCCCCTTCCCAAAAGGGGCATTTAAAATCCATCTTTCTGTCCCTCCTTTTATCAAAAATACACGCCCCCGCCTTTGTGCCCCTTTTCGGGCGGACACTACTACTGCCACTTTTGGTTTCCACAGCCCTACTACTGCCATCTGTTTTGTGCTCCTATCAGACAAAACCTACTCCGCCACTGTCCCCTATCAGACAGACACTACTACTGCCATCTGTCTTGTCCTATCAGACAGACACTACTACTGCCATCTGTCTCTGTGCCCCTATCAGACACTACTACTGCCATCTGTCCTGTGCCCCTATCAGACAGACACTACTACTGCCACCCGTCTCTGTGCCCCTATCAGACAGACACTACTACTGCCATCTGTCTCGGGTTTTATCAGACAGACACTATTCCCCATCTGTCTCTGTGCCCCTATCAGACAGACACTATTTGCCATCTGTCTCTGTGCTCCTATCAGACAGACACTACTACCCCCTGTCTCTTCCTTCAGACAGACACTATTTGCCATCTGTTTTGTGCTCCTATCAGACAGCCCTACTACTGCCATCTGTCTCTGTGCTCTATCAAAAGCCCTACTACTGCCATCTGTTTTGTGCCCCTATCAGACAGACACTACTACTGCCATCTGTCTCTGTGCTCCTATCAGACAGACACTACTACTCCCACCCGTCTCTGTGCTCTATCAGACAGACACTACTACTGCCATCTGTCTCTGTGCCCCTTCAGACAGACACTACTACTGCCATCTGTCTCTGTGCCCCTATCAGACAGACACTACTACTGCCATCTGTCTCTGCCCCTTTCAGACAGACACTATTTGCCATCTGTCTCTGTGCCCCTATCAGACAGACACTACTACTGCCATCTGTTTTGTGCCCCTATCAGACAGACACTACTACTGCCATCTGTCTCTGTGCCCCTATCAGACAGACACTACTACTGCCATCTGTCTCTGTGCCCCTATCAGACAGACACTATTTGCCTCTGTCTCGGGCCCCATCAGACAGACACTACTTTTCCTTCTGTCTCTGTGCTCCTATCAGACAGACACTACTACTGCCATCTGTCTTGTCTCTATCAGAAAACACTACTACTGCCATCTGTCTCTGTGCCCCCTATCAGACAGACACTACTCCCACCTTGTCTCTGTGCCCCTATCAGACAGACACTACTACTGCCATCTGTCTCGGGCTCCTTCAGACAGACACTACTACTGCCATCTGTCTCTGTGCTCTATCAGACAGACACTACTACTGCCACCTGTCTCTGTGCCCCTATCAGACAGACACTATTTGCCATCTGTCTCTGTGCTCCTATCAGACAGACCCCTACTACTGCCATCTGTCTCTGTGCTCCTATCAGACAGACACTACTACTGCCATCTGTCTCTGTGCTCCTATCAGACAGACACTACTACCCTTGTCTCTGTGCTCCTATCAGACAGACACTACTACTGCCATCTGTCTCTGTGCTCCTATCAGACAGACACTACTACTGCCATCTTTTTGCTCCTATCAGACAGACACTACTACTGCCATCTGTCCTGTGCCCCTATCAGACAGACACTACTACTGCCATCTGTCTCTGTGCCCCTATCAGACAGACACTACTACTGCCATCTGTCTCTGTGCCCCTTATCAGACAGACATTTTGCCATCTGTCTCTGTGCCCCTATCAGACAGACACTACTACTGCCACCTGTCTCTGTGCTCTATCAGACAGACACTACTACTGCCTCTGTCTCTATAAAGACAGACACTACTACTGCCACCTGTCTCTGTGCCCCTATCAGACACACTACTGCCATCTGTCTCTGTGCTCCTATCAGACAGACACTACTACTGCCATCTGTCTCTGTGCCCCTATCAGACAGCCCTACTACTGCCATCTGTCTCTGTGCCCCTATCAGACAGACACTATTTGCCATCTGTCTCTGTGCTCTATCAGACAGACACTACTACTGCCACCTGTCTCTGTGCCCCTATCAGACAGACACTACTACTCCCCCTGCCTCTCCTTCAGACACACTACTGCCTTGTCTCTGTGCCCCTATCAGACAGACACTACTACTGCCACCTGTCTCTGTGTTATCAGACAGACACTACTACTGCCATCTGTCCTGTGCTCCTATCAGACAGACACTACTACTGCCATCTGTCTCTGTGCTCCTATCAGACAGCCCTACTACTGCCATCTGTCTCTGTGCCCCTATCAGACAGACACTACTACTGCCATCTGTCTCTGTGCTCCTATCAGACAGACACTACTACTCCCACTTCTCTGTGCTCCTATCAGACAGACACTACTACTGCCACCTGTCTGTGTGCTCCTATCAGACAGACACTACCGCCATCTGTTTTGTGCCCCTATCAGACAGACACTACTACTGCCATCTGTCTGTGCTCCATCAGAAAAGACACTACTACTGCCACCTGTCTCTGTGCCTATCAGACAGACACTACTACTCTCCTCTGTCTCGGGCTCCTATCAGACAGACACTATTTGCCATCTGTCTCTGTGCTCCTATCAGACAGACACTATTTGCCACCTGTCTCTGTGCTCTATCAGACAGACACTACTACTGCCATCTGTCTCTGTGCTCTATCAGACAGACACTACTACTGCCATCTGCCGCTGTGCCCCTATCAGACAGACACTACTACTGCCATCTGTCTCTGTGCTCCTATCAGGCAGACACTACTACTGCCATCTGTCTCTGTGCTCCTATCAGACAGACACTATTTGCCATCTGTCTCTGTGCCCCTATCAGACAGACACTACTACTGCCATCTGTCTCTGTCCTATCAGACAGACACTACTACTGCCATCTGTCTCTGTGCTTTTCAGACAGACACTACTACTGCCATCTGTCTCTGTGCCCCTATCAGACAGACACTACTACTGCCACCTGTCTCTGTGCTCTATCAGACAGACACTACTACTGCCATCTGTCTCTGTGCCCCCTATCAGACAGACACTACTACTGCCACCTGTCTCTGTGCTCCTATCAGACAGACACTACTACTGTTTCTGTCTCTGTGCCCCTATCAGACAGACACTATTTGCCATCTGTCTCTGTGCCCCTATCAGACACTACTACTGCCATATGTCTCTGTGCCCCTATCAGACAGACACTACTACTGCCATCTGTCTCTGTGCTCCTATCAGACAGACACTACTACTGCCATCTGTCCTGTGCTCCTATCAGACAGACACTACTACTGCCATCTGTCTCTGTGCCCCTATCAGACAGACACTACTACTGCCATCTGTCTCTGTGTTTATCAGACAGACACTACTACTGCCACCTGTCTCTGTGCCCCTATCAGACCCCTACTACTGCCATCTGTCTCTGTGCTCTATCAGACAGACACTACTACTGCCACCTGTCTCTGTGCCCCTATCAGAAAAGACCACCTATTTTCCTGTGCTCCTATCAGACAGACACTATTTGCCACCTGTCCTGTGCTCCTATCAGACCGACACTACTAGTGCGATCTGTCACTGTGCCCCTATCAGACAGACACTACTCCTTTCTGTGCCCCTATCAGACAGACACTACTACTGCCATCTGTCTCTGTGCCCCTATCAGACAGACACTACTACTGCCACCTGTCCTGTGCCCTATCAGACAGACCCCACTGCCATCTGTCCTGTGTCCTATCAGACAGGCGCTACTACTACAAGCTGTCACTGTCCTCCTATCAGACAGGCAGTAGTACTGCCATCTGTTTTGTGTTCCTATCAGACAGACACTATTTGCCATCTGTCTCTGTGCCCCTATCAGACAGACACTACTACTGCCATCTGTCTCTGTGCCTTCAGAAAACCTACTACTGCCATCTGTCTCTGTGCTCCTATCAGACAGACACTATTTGCCATCTGTCTCTGTGTTCCTTCAGACAGACACTACTACTGCCATCTGTCTCTGTGCTCTATCAGACAGACACTACTACTGCCATCTGTCTCTGTGCTCCTATCAGACAGACACTACTACTGCCATCTGTCTCTGTGCTCCTATCAGACACTATTTGCCATTGTCTCTGTGCTCCTATCAGACAGACACTACTACTCCATTTTCTCTGTGCTCTATCAGACAGCCCTACTACTGCCATCTGTCTCGGGCCCCTATCAGACAGACACTACTACCCATCTGTCTCTGTGCTCCTATCAGACAGACACTACTACTGCCATCTGTCTCAGTGTTCCTATCAGACGGGGCACTACTACTGCCATCTGTCTCTTGCTCCTATCAGACAGACACTACTTTCCATCTGTCCCCTGTGCCCCTATCAGACAGACACTACCCCATCTGTCTCTGTGCCCCTATCAGACAGACACTCTACTGCCATCTGTCTCTGTGCTCTATCAGACAGCCCTACTACTGCCATCTGTCTCTGTGCCCCTATCAGACAGCCCTACTACTGCCATCTGTCCTGTGCCCCTATCAGACAGACACTACTACTGCCATCTGTCTCTGTGCTCTATCAGACAGACACTACTACTCCATCTGTCTCTGTGCTCCTATCAGACAGACAACTACTGCCACCTGTCTCTGTGCTCCTATCAGACAGACACTATTTGCCTTTCACTGTGCTCCTATCAGAAAACACAAACCCCCATCTGTCCTGGGGCCCCTATCAGAAAACACTACTACTGCCACCTGTCTCTTTTCCCTATCAGACAGACACTACTCTGCCATCTGTCTCTGTGCTCCTATCAGACAGACATTTACTGCCATCTGTCTCTGTGCTCCTATCAGACAGCCCTACTACTGCCATCTGTGCCCCTATCAGACAGACACTACTACTGCCATCTGTCTCTGTGCTCCTATCAGACAGACACTACTACCCACCTGTCTCTGTGCCCCTATCAGACAGACCCCTACTACTGCCATCTGTCTGTGCCCCTATCGGGCAGACACTATTTGCCACCTGTCTCTGTGCTCCTATCAGACAGACACTACTACTGCCATCTGTCCTGTGCCCCTATCAGACAGACACTACTACTGCCACCTGTCTCTGTGCTCTATCAGACAGACACTACTACTGCCATCTGTCTCTGTGCTCCTATCAGACAGACACTACTACTGCCATCTGTCTCTGTGCCCCAAGACAGACACTACTCCCTCTGTGTTTATCAGACAGCCCTATTTGCCATCTGTCACTGTGCCCCTATCAGACAGACACTACTACTGCCACCTGTCTCTGTCCCTATCAGACAGACACTACTACTGCCATCTGTCTCTGTGCCCCTATCAGACAGACACTACTACTGCCACCTGTCTCTGTGCCCCTATCAGACAAAACCTACTACTGCCATCTGTCTCTGTGTTCCTTCAGACAGACACTATTACTGCCATCTGTCTCTGTGCTCCTATCAGACAGACACTACTCCACCTGTCTCTGTGCTCTATCAGACACTACTACTGCCATCTGTCACTGTGCTCCTATCAGACAGACACTACTACTGCCATCTGTCACTGTGCCCCTATCAGACAGACACTACTACGGCCATCTGTCACTGTGCCCCTATCAGACAGACACTACTACTGCCACCCCATCAGACAGACACTACTACTCCCCCTGTTTTGGCTCCTATCAGACAGACACTATTTGCCATCTGTCTCGGGCTCCTATCAGACAGACACTATTTGCCACCTGTCTCTGTGCTCCTATCAGACAGACACTACTACTGCCATCTGTCTCTGTGCTGCTATCAGACAGATCTACTCCATCTGTCTCTGTGTTCCTGACAGACAGACACTATTACTGCCATCTGTCTCTGTGCTCCTAGCGGCGGGGCACTACTACTGCCAGCTGTCTCTATGCTCCTATCAGACAGACATTACTGCTTCCATCTGTCACTGTGCTCCTATCAGACAGACACTACTACTGCCATCTGTCACTGTGCTCCTATCAGACACTACTACTGCCACCTGTCACTGTGCTCCTATCAGACAGACACTATTTGCCATCTGTCTCTGTGCCCCTATCAGACAGACACTACTACTGCCATCTGTCACTGTGCTCCTATCAGACAGACACTACTACTGCCATCTGTCTCTGTGCTCCTATCAGACACTACTACTGTCATCTGTCTCTGTGCTCCTATCAGACAGACACTACTACTGCCATCTGTCTCTGTGCTCCTATCAGACAGACACTACTACTGCCATCTGTCTCTGTGCTTCTATCAGACAGACACTACTACTGCCACCTGTCACTGTGCTCCTATCAGACAGACACTACTACTGCCATCTGTCTCTGTGCTCCTATCAGACAGACACTGCTACTGTCATCTGTCTCTGTGCACCTATCAGACACTCCCGCCATCTGTCACTGTGCTCCTATCTGACAGACACTACTACTGCCATCTGTCTTTGTGCCCCTATCAGAAAACTACTACTATTTGTCTTTTTGTGCTCCTATCAGACAGACACTACTACTGAACCTGTCACTGTGCTCTATCAGACAGACACTACTACTCCCATCTGTCTCTGTCCTGTCAGACAGACACTACTACTGCCATCTGTCTGGTGCTCTATCAGACGGACACTACTACTCCATCTGTCCCCTGCGCTCCTGCATTTTTTTCTCTGTATATGGAGCAGGTAAAGCTCCAAGTGCTATAACAGTTATGATTGGGTCTCCAAATTTACAGCTACTTATTATGTGTTATTGGCATGGATATCATAATTTGTCTCTCTACATTTGCTTCCCTCCATTTTTGATGGGAATTCCTTGACTTCCATACCTTAAAAAAATATCAAGTTAGTTACGATCAGAGACCAGGCTATAATCCTCTAGGCATGGATCTCAAGAAATTTTCCTAGGCAGCGTAGGAAAGCAAAGTTTGAGAAGTGAGAAAACTCCACCTTCTCCTACAGTTTAGGTTGCTTTTCTCCCTATGATATGGGTCCAGTATCATGTAGGTACCAGAAACCTGCTTGTACTTTATTAAACTTTCACTTCCTTGCCTTGGAATCATAAGAAGGTAAAGCCCACCTAATTTTTTAATCTAACTTCTCATATACTTTGCAGACAAATTTGTCTCTGACTGCATTACATATCACAGACACAGAGAAATCTGTAGTTCACCCTGTGAGGTACTGCTGTCAATCCAAGACAGGCAATTAATTCTGCAGCTGTAAAAAAGACAAAAAGCTGTGATACTGTTTTCCACTGTCTTTGCTGCAGAGAGGGGGAGGGCTTAAAATTGATTCACAGCCGCTTCCTATACAGCCATGCCCTTCATAGCAAAATAAAGCAATTAGATCAATTTATAGACAGTTGTCACCTCTTCTGACAAATTTACATAAGCAGCACCAAAGTATTGAAATGCTAAATTTTAAATGCTGGTTATTTATACTTCTTTATATAATAAGATTATATACAAAATAAATAAAATATAATAAGATGACTTAAATGTAGCATCAAAGATTTCCCTGACATTTAAAGAAAAGTCAGAAAACATTTTTTCTTGTAAAGTACCAACACATTCACCCCCCCCCCCTGACAGGACAGAACTGCCCAAATTAGGACTGCTGTGCAGAAGGAAAGACAGGTGGCAGCCTTATCAGTTAGGTGCACTGACACTGTTTATAAAAAAGGGCTTTTTTGCTTTTTTTTGACATCCTTCCAGAGATGGATTCATATCTGGTAAACAGATCAATGGTAAGAAACACCCACTGACTTTGAGTCTGCCCCTTTCACTTTTCATTCTATTCCCTTAACAGGAGAGGGTATATTCTGCCCTTCTGAGCTGGGAATGTCTGGTTAAAGGGTTATTGTGCCTGCTTATTTGAACTTTTTCTTCTGAAATTGGTGCACCTTGCTGTAGCATTGACTAGATTCAGGCCTGCTGAATCTAACTTTGTTTTTTAGCACTGATCCAGGCCATCTTTTTTGGGGAAGGTTCCCCTGCACCCTAGTGGCAGGAGTTTGCAGTTAGAACTTGTCTGATTAAAGACGGCTGGAACAGGGCTCAGTTTTGAGCTTTTTACTGGTTAATTGAGTAATTTGTTAGTTTGCTCCTTTTCTATTGTTATATAGAAAAAATTGTACTTTATTCATCTGCGTTTACTGTATTTTTCTTTCTTCCTACTTTATTTTGCTTTTGCTGCCTGTTCTTACAAGTACTTAATTGCATTTATTCTGCTGCATTTATTGCTGCTTGTTAGACTGCTAAATTGTAACCGTTATTCTAAGCTTTTGGTTTATGCCACAGACCAGTTGTTTTATATTAAGAAGGTTTGTGGTTTGCACTGTTGTGGCAGGACAGGTAGCTTACATCCTTATAAATTGGGAGTTGCTGATTGAAGGCTTAGTGTCTGTTCTAAAAGTGCATTAGTTCTGGTTTAAGCACTTGGCCTTTGGGCCAGTTATTTTACATTAAGAAGGTGTGGTCTGCACTGTTGTGGGGGGGAAAGGTTTGATTCTGCCCTTCTGAGCTGGGAATTTCTGGTTAAGGGCTTATTGTGCCTGCTTATTTGAACTGTTCTGAAATTGATCCCTTTTTTGTTTTAGCAAAACTAGATTCAGACCTGCTGAATTTGCTTTGTTTGTATAACTTGAGCTCTAATCTTTTGGAGAAGGTTCCCCCGCACCCCAGTGGCAGGGTGTGCAGTTAGAACTTGTCTGATCGAAGACTGCTGGAACAGGGCCCGTTTTTTAACTATTTTTGTTTAAATCAGTTTGCTTATTTGTTACTGTTATTAAAAAAAAATACACTTTATGCATTGCAGCTTTTTGGGGTTTAAAATATTCCTGGCCATAAATTTGCTCTTCAAATTTTTCCCCTTAGAACTAGTCAGTTTTTTAGTTTTTGCACTCAAATCTGTTTCTTTGAACTCAGCACTTGTTCAGAACTCGTTGTAAGCACTAAATAAGCTACTAATTACTACAGCACTCAACTTTAATTTTTTAGTTTTTAATACTTAATAAATAAGCACCTATCCAGGCATGTCTAAGGGTCAGCTCCCAGTGTTTTTTCCTGTCTACCTGATGAATCTGGGCATCTTGGGGCAATGCAGCAATTGCCTCATGTACACAGACAACCCTCTCCTCCTACCACCCAACACTACAACCTGTGAGAGATGCACTTATATAGCCAAACTGGAAGCAAAGCTCTCTTCACCCAAGACTGGACTAGACAGTCAAGAAGAGAAGGTAAACACTTGCCCCACCAAATCATCACATAGTCCCTCACACACCTCCCCCAAAACCACACACACACACACACACACACACACACAGAAACACAAAACACACACCTACATTTGGGGGCTCTCAATAAAAATATGCCCAAGCAACAGAGCCCTCCAAAGCAGAAAAACATGCAACCTCCACCCCCAAACAACCCAAATGACACATAGCCCACAAGTGTGCCACTCAACCACAGCCCATAAGGCATAACAACGTACCCAACACTCTAGTCATAGGTGACTCTATAGTCAGGCACACTGATGTTCCACTCACCAGGCTAAACAAGGAGAAAGTTACTGTCTGCCCGCCAGGAAACCGCCACATAATGCATGCACTCAGGTCACTCCACAAAAGTACAAATATGACTCTGTCATTGTCCATGTTGGTGTGAATGACCTCAGATGTACCTCCCTGGACTACATGAAAAGAGGCGTAGAGGGCTTTCCGATCTTTTTGCCCAGGTAGGTATGACCCTAGCCCCGAGTAGCATCCTGCCATCACCCAAATGAAACACAGTACAAGGAAAAATGATTGACTTCAACAATTGGCTAAGCTTTTGGTGTCATTCTAAGGGGATCCAGTATCTGTCTGCCTGGGATGACATGATGTCACCATTGGGATTCTGGATACTGGCTAAGGCTCTTTCCACCCCTATAGTGCCTTTTTAGGCAAGGTTCAAATAACAAATTCACCACCATAACAGGTACAGGCAAGCAAAATCTGAGGGTAATGCTTCTTTCGGCTGTTGAAATCACCACAAAGATCAACTGTTTCCATTTCTTCCTGTCTTCTGCATCTTGCTCTGTCCCCCAACCACCTGCATGTCCTCTTTCCCCTCCATAAACCTTATCTTAGGCCTTCCTCTCTTCCTGTTACCTGGCAGCTTCATCCATAAACTTGTTCCCAAATACTCTGCATCCCCCCTCAGGGAATTTTCCAAACCAAAAATTTTCCTCTCTGGCTTTGTTTCCCAAAACCCTTTTAACCTGGGCTGACCCTCTTATATACTTTTTCATAAACCTGTCCCTCTTTGTCACACCCCGTGCAAAACTTTACATCTTTTACTCTGTCAAGCTCTGACTCCTGCCTTTTTGTCAATGCCACTGTCTCCCAAACCCCTATAATAGCTGGTCACTCACCCTCTTGTAGACCTTCCCTTTCACTCTTTTTCTCGTCTGTCACAAATCACTCCTGACACTCTTTTCCACCCCCTCCATCCTGCCTGTATTCTTCTTCACCTCTCTTCCCCCACCATTACTCTGAACTGTTGATCCCAAGTACTTAAACTTATTCACCCCCACCTCTACTCTCCCTCCTCACAATTCCTCTATCCTCCCCCTCATTAAAACATATATTCTGTCTTAGAACTGCTGACCTTCATTCCTCTTCTTTTTAGAGCATATCTCCACCTGTTCTCCTCCCCCTCCTCACTACAGATCACATCATCTGCAAACATCATAGTCCACGGGACTCCTGTCTGATCTCATCTGTCAGCCTGTCCATCACCATTGCAAATAAGAAAGGGCTCAGGTGACCCTTGATGTAATCCCACCTCCAGAAAAAACATCTGTCATCCCACCCAAAACCTCATTTACACTACCCTCGTATATCCTGTACCACTCTTACATACTTCTCTCACTCCTGACTTCCCTCAAAACCCAACTCCTCTCTAGGCACCCTGTCATATGCTTTTCTAAATCCACAAAGACACAATGCAACTCCTTCTGACCTTCTCTGTACCCTCAACACTCTCAGAGCAAAAACATCTTGGGGCTCTTTCCTGGCATGAAACCATACTGCTGATCACTAATCATCACCTCCCCTTTTTAACCTAGCTTTCTCTTTCCCATAACTTCAAGCTGAGGGGAATGCTACTTTTTAGAAGTCTAAACCCCAAAATGCACTCACTCGAGGCACTCCTTAAAATGGAGAAACATCTGTGCAGTGTCAGTGAACTGGTTCAAGGCTCCAGAGCACCCCGTATTACCAGGCTATAATTCATACCACTTCCACCCTTAAATTTATACCCCCCTTTTTCCCCTAACCTGGACTGGGTAAAGGTGGAGGTTTTCCATATTTTTTAAGGATGCCCCCACCTCCAGGCTAGTTGCTCAGCATAATGTATCCAAGATTATCCAAGTGCAACTAACTCTGGGCAAGACCCAATCCAAATTGTAGCTTGCTAAAATTCCCCCATGCCCCAGGATTCCCCTCCTTTTGATACTGGAAAATATTAGGTACAACCCAACACCCTAATAATGGGAGATTTCAACTACTCCACCATTAACTGGAAATCTACTCATGTACCAACTCTTTTGTGGTTTTTTGAAATTCATAAATTCCAATGCCTTGGATCAACTTATCCATACCACCAGGGGGAGCAATATCAAAACCTGGTCATTACCAACATGGGTGACCGGGGTTCCCCAAAAACAATTCCTCATTGGTCAGATCCAAACCCCAAGCTAATCACCCTAGACATCCACATCCTGTCCCCCCCCTTAGGGAAACTACTGTAAAAATTTTTCCAAAGCCAACTTCACGCTTCTTAAGACAGAAGTGGCAAACTTGAAACCCCTGCAGATGGACAATAGAGGAAGACTGCTGAACCTACACAATTGCACTTTATAAGCACCTACACAAATGCATGGATCCCCTAACAGAACTAAGATGCTATCATCCAAAAAAAGAAGCCAATCTGTTGGCCCCCCCGCCATAAACAAACTTTAAACAGAAGAAAAAAACTGTTGCAAAGAGTAAAATCCCATGATTGGAGGAACTCCTGGTCAGCCTCAGTAAGAAGATGAGATCCCTCATAAAATCCATCGCTAGTTACAAAAAAAAATTGCCACTGATTCTAAAGACAACCACAAAGCATTCTATAGCTATGTCAAGAATCTCAATGGCAACACTCAGATCTGCTCTGAGTTACAGCTCAATGGCACTAAATATACAGAACCAACTGATATTGCCAACATCCTGGCAGATAGGTTCAGTGCTAACTTTACCGCCCCCCTCTCCCCTAAAGGAAGAATGCAAAGTTCCTGTAATCACAGTTATACAGGTAAAAACCACACTCTCCAAAGCCAAGAACACAGCATCCATGGGACCTGACAACATCCCAGGCTGTGTTCTACATGGACTACAGAGCGAACTGGCACCCCACCAAAGTACCATGTTCAATCATAGACTCAATTTGTGCTTTGTGCCCACTGAATGGCTTCACAGTGATGGTTATCGCGACTCCAGCAAGGGGAGCCACCACGACCCCAGGAACCGTCACCATTATTTGATGAGCTCATTCTGCAAAGCCCATGGTACAAATCATCACGGAACTTTATGTAAATGAAAAGACATTGGTAATCTCCCAAACTCTGGACTCACCTAGTTCTGGCTTGTAAAAGGTGATCATGTCTCCTAAACCTGATAGACTTCTTTGAAGCAGCCATCAAAGCTGCAAATGAGTGCAAGGTGGTTCACACAGGCTATCTAGGATCTTTTGCCAAGGCTTTTAACATCATCCCCCACTCTGAATTATAGATAAACTCACTAAACTAGATACAAATCTGTCAAGGTAAGATGGAGGCCAATTGTCTCAATTGACAGAACCCACACTGTGAAAGTTAGCAGACTTCAATCTGACTTCGTACCAGTGACAAGTAGAATTTTCACCACAGGGTTCAGTCCTGGGTCCCTCTCCTGTTTATATCTACTTCTGTGAAGTACAAGCTACTCACAGAAGGTATTTATTAACAAAGTTTGCAGATGACTGCAAACTAGAGTAATCAAAACTCCTAACAATGGACATCCTGAAAAGGGCCTCACTGAGACAGATGCCTGGTATCAAAGCCATGCCTTAAGCTCAATGCCAAAAAATGCATTATTATCCTCGGTAAAAACTTGTACCCATGAACTACCAAGCATAGGCAGTAGTAAACTTAACACCTAAAGTGTATACACCCATAGCAGCATATAAAAATTTCGATAATCACATCGCCACAGCAGTCAGGAAATCCTCTGCTACATACCTCATCACAAAAACTTCCTCATCCAGGAAAAAGAGGCCGTTGTTCCCCTTCCTCACTCCTTAGACCCATTATAGAGTACAATGCCCTTTTTGGGATGTACCTCACAAGACATCTACAGCAACTGGAAAGACCACAGAAATACCTCACAAAGAGGATTACTGGCCTCAAACAGATGCCCTATGCAGACCGTCTCAAAATCTCCAGCTTTACTCCCATACCCTACTCAAAGGGGATCTCTGCCTAACATACAAAGCTATACCAAACCCAGAGCTGTTGGACATACTCCATTTAAAAAAATCCCAATCCCTAGCTACATGCTCTAGGGACCTAAACTTTTTCACCACAATAAACAGGATATGCTGGAGGAAAATTCCTGTCCCAGAGACTTCCCCCAAAAAACTACCATCTATATCAAACAAAGCTCCTCATTAGCACTCTTCAAGAAAAATCTTGATGATTGGATGGGAAATAGGAAATTTCCCGGGATCACTTCTGTGGCTCTGCTTGACAGTGGCACAGGAAAATAATTTTCTTGGGGGGCAAAACCACCTTCTTGGCTAGGTTTATATAGGCCCTACAGCCAATAGCCTAGTACCTCCCCATGAACTTATGAACAGTAGTAACTGTGGGGTCCCCCCTTTTTGGGCCAGTAATCAAGGAGCCTGAATCCTCACCACTGACACTGGGAGGGACATTCACTTGGAACAAAAAAAAATACATACAGTGTTTCCAGACGCAGCTCTCTCCGTCAAGCACAATTTCCCCTTAAAAAGGGACACAGGGAACCCATTCAGTCTGTGGTCTGGGGTTTTCCCTCTCTCCCCCCGGGTTCTTTCCTTTTCCAAAAAGGTTCCCCCCCAAGTTTAAGGAAAAAAAATTTATTTAACACTGTTGAAGGCCCAAGCACAAGCCAAGTTTACAAACAATATCCCGGCTACAGAGGATTATGATCAGGTTTCTGATTATAAACAAAATCCAGTATGAGGAACACAATGATTTTAGTATAAATTCATGAAAACTTTAAGCACTCTTCTGATATAAGCATCTGAAAGAGTTAAGCTTTATTTAACACTGTTAAGCTTTACTCTCCTTTAGACTATAACAGTGACCACCAGAGAACAGTGCCCAAAGCCTTTTCACAGGTTTAAAAGCTGTAATACACTTTCCTGTTGCATACATGAAAATAAAAGTGTGGTAAAGTGAAGTCTTTAACAGCTTTTAAAGCCATTCATTCAAACAGACACTACTACTGCCATCTGCCTCTGCGCTCCTGCACTTTTTTCTCTGTATATGGAGCAGGTAAAGCTCCAAGTGCTACAAACAGTTATGATTGGGTCTCCCTAATCACAGCTACTTATTATGTGTTATTGGCATGGATATCATAATTTGTCTCTCTACATTTGCTTCCCTCCAATTTTGATGGGAATTCCTTGACTTCCATGCCTTAAAAAAATATCAAGTTAGTTACACTCACGGATCAGGCTATAATCCTCTAGGCATGGATCTCAAGAAACTTACCTAGGCAGCACAGGAAAGCAACGTTTGAGAAGTGAGAAAACTCCACCTTCTCCTACAGTTTAGGTTGCTTTTCTCCCTATGATATGGGTCCAGTATCATGTAGGTACCAGAAACCTGCCTGCACTTTATTAAACTTTCACTTCCTTGCCTTGGAATCATAAGAAGGTAAAGCCCACCTAATTTTTTAATCTAACTTCTCATATACTTTGCAGACAAATTTGTCTCTGACTGCATTACATATCACAGACAAAGAGAAATATGTAGTTCGCCCTGTGATGTACTGCTGTCAATCCAAGACAGGCAATTAATCCTGCAGCTGTAAAAAAAGACAAAAAGCTGTGATACTATTTTCCACTGTCTTTGCTGCAGAGAGGGGGGGGGGCTTAAAATTGATTCACAGCTGCTTCCTATACAGCCATGCCCTTCATAGCAAAACAAAGCAATTAGATCAATTTATAGGCAGTTGTCACCTCTTCTGAGAAATTTACATAAGCAGCACCAAAGTATTGAAATGCTAAATTTTAAATGCTGGTTATTTATACTTCTTTATATAATAATAGTATATATAAAATAAATAAAATGTAATAAGATGACTTAAATGTAGTATCAAAGATTTCCATGACGTTTAAAGAAAAGTCAGAAAACATTTTTTTCTTGTAAAGTACCAACACATTCACCCCACCTCCCCCACAGGACAGAACTGCCCAAATTAGGACTGCTATGCAGAAGGAAAGACAGGTGGCAGCCTTATCAGTTAGGTGCTGCACTGACACTGTTTATAAAAAGGTCTTTTATGCTTTTTTTGTGACATCCTTCCAGAGATGGATTCATATCTGGTAAACAGATCAATGGTAAGAGACACCCACTGACTTTGAGTCCGCCCCTTACACATTGCATTCTATTCCCCTTAACAGGAGGGGCTAGATTCTGCCCTTCTGAGCTGGGAATTTCTGGTTAAAGGCTTATTGTGCCTGCTTACTTGAACTGTTTCTTCTGAAATTGGTGCACCTTCTTTGCTGTAGCATTGACTAGATTCAGGCCTGCTGAATCTAACTTTATTTGTATAACTTGAGCACTGATCCAGGCCATCTTTTTTGGAGAAGGTTCCCCTGCACCCTAGTGGCAGGAGTATGCAGTTAGAACTTGTCTGATTAAAGGCTGCTGGAATAGGGCTCAGTTTTGAGCTTTTACTGATTAACTGGGTAATTTGTTTAAATCAGTTTGCTTGTTTTCTATTATTATATAGAAAAAAATTGCACTTTATTCATCTGCATTTACTGTATTTGTGTTTCTTCCTACTTTATTTTGCTTTTGCTGCCTGTAAGTACTTAATTGCATTTATTCTGCTGCATTTATTACTGCTTGTTAGTGGCCTGATTAAATTGTAACTGTTACTCTAAGCTTTTGGTTTATGCACTTGAGCCACAAACCAGTTGTTTTACATTAAGAAGGTTTGTGGTCTGCACTGTTGTGGCAGGACAGGTAGCTTACATCCTTCTAAGTTGGGAGTTGCTGATTGAAGGCTTAGTGTCTGTTATTCTAAAAGTGTATCAGTTCTGGTTTAAGCACTTGGGCTTTGGACCAGTTATTTTGCATTAAGAAGGTGTGGTCTGCACTCTTGTGGGAGGCAAGGTTAGATTCTGCCCTTCTGAGCTGGGAATTTCTGGTTAAGGGCTTATTGTGCCTGCTTATTTGAACTGCTTCTTTCTGAAATTGATACGCCTTGTTTGCTGTAGCATAGACTAGATTCAGACCTGCTGAATCTAGCTTTGTTTGTATAACTTGAGCTCTAATCTTTTGGAGAAGGTTCCCCTGCACCCTAGTGGCAGGGGTGTGCAGTTAGAACTTGTCTGATCGAAGACTGCTGGAACAGGGCTGAGTTTTTAGTTCTTATTGGTTAACTGATTAATTTGTTTAAATCAGTTTGCTCATTTGTTACTGTTATTAAAAAACAAAAATACACTTTATGCATTGCAGCTTAGTTAGGGTTAAACTATTCCTGGCGCCATGAAATTTGCTCTTCAAATTTTCCCTTAGAACTAGTCAGTTTTTTTGTTTTAGCACTCAAATCTGTTTCTTTGAACTCAGCACTTGTTTAGAACTCGTTGTAAGCACTAAATAAGCTACTAATTACTACAGCACTCAACTTTCCTCACTTATCTAGAGAAAAACAGTTTTTAGTACTTAATAAGCACCTATCCAGGCATGTCTAAGGGTCAGCTCCCAGTGTTTTCTCCTGTCTACCTGATGAATCTGGGCATATTGGGGCAATGAAGCAATTGCCTCATGTACACAGACAACCCTCTCCTCCTACCACCCAACACTACAACCTGTGAGAGATGCACTTATATAGCCAAACTGGAAGCAAGGCTCTCTTCACCCAAGACTGGACTAGACAGTCAAGAAGAGAAGGTAAACACTTGCACCACACCACAGTCATCACACAGTCTCTCAAAACCTACACCACCAAAACACACACACACACAGAAACACAAAACACACACCTACATTTGCAGAGGCTCTCAATAAAAATATGCCCAAGCAACAGAGCCCTCCAAAGCAGAAAAGCATGCAACCTCCACCCCCAACACAACCCAAATGACACATAGCCCACAGAGTGTGCCACTCAACCACAGCCCATAAGGCATAACAACGTACCCAACACTCTAGTCATAGGTGACTCTATAGTCAGGCACACTGATGTTCCACTCACCAGGCTAAACAAGGAGAATGTTACTGTCAGCTGCCTGTCAGGTGCCAGGATCCGCCACATAATGCATGCACTCAGGTCACTCCACAACAAGTACAAATATGACTCTGTCATTGTCCATGTTGGTGTGAATGACCTCAAACGTACCTCCCTGGACTACATGAAAAGAGACGTACAGGAGATCTCCGATCTTGTAGCCCAGGCAAGTATGACCCTAGCCCTGAGTAGCATCCTGCCATCACCCATAATGATATCACAGTACAAGGATAAAATGATTGACTTCAACAATTGGCTAAGCTTTTGGTGTCATTCTAAGGGGATCCAGTATCTGTCTGCCTGGGATGACATGATCGACAGACCACGATGCTTTGCCAGAGATGGCCTGCACCTGTCACCCTTAGGATTCCGGATACTGGCTAAGGCTCTTTCCACCCCTATAGTGCCTTTTTTATGCAAGGTTCAAATGACAAATTCACCACCATAACAGGTACAGGCAAGCAAAATCTGAGGGTAATGCTACTTAATGCTAGAAGTCTAAACCTCAAAATGCACTCACTTGAGGCACTCCTTAAAATGGAGAAGATCGACATCTGTGCAGTGTCAGTGACCTGGTTCAATGCTCCAGAGAACACCCCTGCATTACCAGGCTATAATTCATACCACACCTTTCGGACATCTAACCTGGACCCAAACACTAAAGGTGGAGTTGTGTCCATATTTATTAAGGATACCCACACCTCCAGGCTAGTTGCTCAACATAATGCATTCAAGATTATCCAAGTGCAACTAACTCTGGGCAAGACCGCAATCCAAATTGTAGCTTGCTATAGATCCCCCACCATGTCCCAGGATTCCCACTCCTCATTTCCAGATACACTGGAAAATATAAGGGTACAACCCAACACCCTAATAATGGGAGATTTCAACTACCCCACCATTAATTGGGAAAACTACCCATGTACCAGCTCTTTTGCTCAACGTTTTCTGGAATTCATAAATTCCAATGCCTTGGATCAACTTATCCATACCCCCACCAGGGGCAGCAATATCCTAGACCTGGTCATTACCAACATGGGTGACCGATGTTCCACACCAAAGAACAATTCCTCATTGGTCAGATCTGACCACAAGCTAATCACCCTACACATCCACATCCCATCCCCACCCCCCATTAGGGAAACTACTGTAAAAAATTTCTCCAAAGCCAACTTCATGCTTCTTAAAAGTGGCAAACTTCACGACACCCATGCAGACGGACAATGGAGGAAGAATGCTGAATCTTACACAATTGCACTTTATATGCACTTACACGAGTGCATGGATCCTGCTATCCCTGACAGAACTAAGATGCTATCCTCCAAAAAAATGAAGCCAATCTGGTAGCCCTCTGCCATAAACAAACTCTACAACAGAAGAAAGAAACTGTTGCAAAAAACAGTAAAATCCCATGACTGGAGGAACTCCCTGGTCAGCCTCAGTAAGAAGATGAGATCCCTCATAAAATCCTCCAAAGCTAGTTACGAAAACAAAATTGCCACTGATTCTAAAGACAACCACAAAGCATTCTATAGTTATGTCAAGAATCTCAATGGCAACACTCCGATCTGCTCTGAGTTACAGCACAATGGCACTAAATATACAGAATCAACTGATATTGCCAACATCCTGGCAGATGGGGTACCCTCTCTCACTCCCTAAAGGGCCACTAAAGGGCCACTAAAGGGCCATCCCTATACCGGAAGAATGCAAAGTTCCTGTAATCACAGCTGCACAGGTAAAAACCACACTCTCCAAAGCCAAGAAAACAGCATCCATGGGACCTGATAACATCCCAGGCTGTGTTCTACATAAACTACAGAGCGAACTGGCACCCCACCAAAGTACCATGTTCAATCATAGCCTCACCTCAGGCTTTGTGCCCACTGAATGGTTCACAGCAATGGTTATCCCACTCCACAAAGGGGGAGCCACCATGGTCCCCAGGAACTACTGCCCCATTAGCCTGATGAGCCTGGTCTGCAAGGCCATGGAACGAATCATCATGGAACTTATAAACAAAGACATTGGTAATCTCCAAACTCTGGACCCCACCCTGTTTGGATTTGTAAAAGGCAGATCATGTCTCCTAAACCTGATAGACTTCTTTGAAGCAGTCACCAAAGCTGTAAACGAGGGTAAGGTGGTTCACAAAGCCTATCTAGATCTTGCCAAGGCTTTCGACATCATCCCCCAATCTGGAATTATAGATAAACTCACTAAACTAGGTATAAATCCCTATGTCACAAGATAGAGTGCCAACTGGCTCACTGACAGACCCCACACTGTGAAAGTAGTAGACTCCCAATCCGACTTCAGACCAGTGACAAGTGGAGTACCACAGGGTTCAGTCCTGGGTCCTCTCCTGTTTGGTATCTACTTCTCTGAAGTACAAGCTAACACAGAAGGTCTTTGGCTAACAAAGCTTGCAGATGACTGCAAACTAGGAGCAATAATCAAAACTCCTAACAATGTGGACATCCTACAAAAGGGCCTCACTGAGACAGATGCCTGGTGTCAAAGCCATGGCCTCAAGCTGAATGCCAAAAAGTGCATTGTCATCCCCTTTGGTAAAAACTCTGTACCCATGAATTACCACAAAGGCAGTAGTAAATGTAACACCGAAAGTGTGATAACAGACCTTGGGACACAGGTGGACAGTAGTCTCTCCTTTGATAATCACATCGCCACAGTAGTCAGGAAATCTTTCTACATGGCACACCTCATCACAAAAGGTTCCTCATCCAGGAAAGAGGCCGTTGTTCCAGTCTACTTGTCACTCATTAGACCCATTATAGAGTACAACACCCCTTTTGGTATGTACCTCACAAGACATCTACAGCAACTGGAAAGACCACAGAAATACCTCACAAAGAGGATTACCGGACTCAAACAGATGCCCTATGCAGACCATCTCAAAAATCTCCAGCTTTACTCTGTTGCATATTACCTACTTACAGGTGATCTCTGCCTAACATACAAAGCTATGTCAAACCCAGAGCTGTTGGACATGCTCCACTTAAAGAAATCCCAACCCCTCTGAGCTACACTCTCTAGGGCCCTAAACCTTGTCACCACAATAAACAGGACATGCTGGAGGGATAGATTCCTGTCCCAGAGACTTCCCATACTTTGGAACAAACTACCTATCTATATCAAACAAAGCTCCTCATTAGCACTCTTTAAGAAAAATCTTGATGATTGAATGGGAAATAGGAAATTCACCCCGGGGATCACTTCTGTGGCTCTGCTCGACAGTGGCACAGGAAAATAATTTTCTTGGCTGGTGAAAGCCAGGGTACCTTCTTGGCTAGGTTTATATAGGCCCTAGAGCCAACAGCCTAATACCTCCTTATGAACTTATGAACAGTAGTAACTGTGACGGTGACGTCCCCTCTCTGGGCCAGTAATCAAGGAGCCTGAATCCTCACCACTGACACTGGAGAGGGACATTCACTTGGAACAAAAATAAATACATACAGTGTTTCCAGACGCAGCTCTCTCCATCAAGCACAATTTCCCTTAAGAGCACACAGGGAACCCATTCAGTCCAGGGTCTGAGTTTCTCTCTCTGTCTCCCTCCAGGTCCCCAATAAGACTCTCCACTAGCACAGATATAGAGCTGAGTTCTTAGCAGAGTGTCCAAGCCAAGTCCTCCACCATTATCTCTGTGCAACTAGTGTTTTATGTCCCTTCTCCACGCAGCTGACACACTCACTCTTTGAGATTTAATTTGCATACACAGACACACACACACACACACACACACACACACACACACACTCGGGAAAGGCTGGCACAACTTTACAAAATATGCCCCCTTCTGCCCAGACTATAAGGTAGTTACTGCCACCAGACACTCTAAAGCCAGACCAATACAATAAGGTTTTCAGGAGTGGCCACAGAGTCACCAAATAGATCAGAGTATTCTCAAAGGTTAAAATATTCTCTAAATGACCAGCCACAATCATCATCTCCTTTTGGCTTATCCCAATTAGGGGTCACCACAGTGGAACAATGGTCCGCAGAACGATTGGCAGTGGAGTTTTATGGTGTTGAGTTGCCAGCTCAGCGCTCAACCTTCCACAGAAGGCACACATATGCACACACACACCTAGGGCCAATTTAGAGTGTCTAATCCACCTACAGCATATCTTTGGGATGTGGGAGGAAACCAGAGCACCTGGACGAAACCCATGCGACCACAGGGAGGACATGCAGACTCCACACAGAAGGCACCCCAGCAAAGAATCGAACCGGAGAACCTCTTGCTATGAGGTGGCAACGCTAACCACTGCACTACTGCGGCTGCTCTAATGGACCAGCCACAATGAAAAGGTTTAAATATATTTAATAATAAATAATTAAAGAACATGAAAATACTAAATATCTATTTACAATAAACACCACGGTTTCAATCACAGGAAATATGAAAATAACACAGTTGACTAGACTCACACAGATACAGAAAAACAGTACTAAACTGATCTCATTATATTTTCTTGACTAATCTACAGAATTACTATTCTCTCTGTTTCACTTACTAGAGCAAGGCAAGATGAAGTGGGTGAGAGATCCTTCTTTGTCAGGTTACAAAAACAGACTGCAATGAGACTCTAATCATTGTTGCTCTAGATTACAGAATGACATCACATACATCTGGTCATATGACGTCTGGTTCTTGTACTACCCCCTTAACTAGAAGTTGCCAGGATTTAGCATATATGTGTTACCATACACATAGATACATCTTTGCTGACGTGTTATAGCATCTGGAAGCTACAAAACCATAAAACACCTCAACTCCTCTTACAGGAGTTAATAAATCATTCTCTGGCACAGACAGTTGGTCTCTGACTGCAGTCAGAACAGTAATCTTTATGGCCTAAATTAAGTAATTTAATGTCTTACTATTTTTCAAAGTTAGCTGGACTGAAATTAACCTATTCTCTTCCAGTATCCTCTGTTAAAACATACTGTATACATTTAATCAGTTACAATACAGTCAGGACCCACTGTTGGTACGTTATTAACACAAGCAACTTTACAGATATATTTTTCAACCCAAGCATCTGTACAAATCAGTTTGATATACAAATGACATATAATTCTTTGCAAAATTCCAGCTAGCTGTGCTGGCATATGTTACATATCCACTGCCCTACTTCTCCTGGCATTGCTGTCAATATCTCACATTGTCACTGTAACCATCAGCTGTACTTGATGCAGCAATGATCATTTACTGCAGTGACTGTTTTCACATCTCAGGATGAGTGTGTGGGGGAAGGTCTGTCAATTCCTTCAGAACTACAAAAGAATCCCTTTACATAACCCTGCTGTTTAACTCCTTTCTTTTGCTGGAAGTAGCCAACAGCTATTTATAACATATAATGATCTCTGACAGATGCATAAATGGGCTCACTCAAGGAAATATAGAAGCAGTTCTGTTACAGAAGGTGTGTCAGATGACAGTGCTTCACACTCCTGCCATTCCATCTTAATGGCTTGAGAAAACACCACTTCCTTATGCCTGCAATGACTCATATAAACAAGATTTGAAATATATACTAGGAAGAAGGAATGAAAGCAAGAAAGCAAGACTACATTACCCTGACAGGCCCCACTGACCTCTATTTTGTGGGAAATACATTAAAATTGTGGAGTGATTTTGACCCATTAAAGTAGCAAAGAAAACAAAGATATAATGAAAAACACATGCCTTTGGGTTCTAAGGTGGAGTTTTCCTTTAACATTCATGACAAGAACACAGAAATGAGTTACGATCAGAGAATTATAATCACAATTATTTGTGGTAAATGAAGTTTTAGGTGCCCCAATGCATTACTAGTTATACTGAAAAAAGTAGGAGCATGTAGTGGTTTATAGCTTTCTAAGTCACACAAAAGTTACTGATGTCATACAGACAGCAGCCAAAAGCTAAGCATATCTCTGATGAATTAACAGCTTCTAAAGCCGTTAATCATTTTAAATTTGTTTTTGTGTGCGTTTGTGTGGCAGAATGAAATAGTTAAAAAAGATTTTAAAGCTCATATCATTTCTCCTAGAGATGTTCTGTAGTGGATATTTGCGTATTCACCAGTAAGAGGCTACAGTATAACAGCTCTGAAAGGTGTACAACAAAGCTGCCTTTTCCCCAGTTTCAAAGTGTAACCACCATGTACTATGTAATACAAAAAGGTGATGTATTGTATACGGCTTTTAATAACACAGAACTAGCTATGACGCAAAGCAAAGAATGCATTCAGTAACAAAGGTCATAATAAGCAAAAATGTACAATAGTCAAGTTCAACATATGTAGGTCTCCCATCCAGTGTCATAATTTTACCAGGTTGACAAAATTGCCATAGCATGCTAGAAATCTTGGCACTATTAGCCAGCATAACTCACATTTAACTTCCATGCCTGGCATTTGTAAGACATTATCCCCCAATGAGTTCGCTGTACACTCTGTTCATTTTGCCATCGTGATTTTCACAGAATCCATCAAATATCCCCTTCCTTCACACACTCCTCTCCATTCATCCTGCCATGACTCGACTGGCCTCTCCTACTCCTGCACACCCTCCTTCTCCTTAAAACCCATTCCCATTTCAACTATCAAATCCCTACTACTCAAACTTAAACCGTCCTCCAATGCAGCAGATGATCTGTCCACAGACTTCTTAAGACTTGCTGCAGATGCTATTGCCTACCCCATCAGCATTCTTATAAACCAATCCATCTGTGAATCTTACATCCCAAAAACGTAGAAAATGGCACATAATATACCCCTCCATAAAGGCTCCGACCCTACAGACCTCTACAACTACTGTCCAGCTGCTGTTCTCTCTTCCCTCTCTAAAATTCTTAAAAAATGTATTCAGACTCAACTCCTTCAATTCCTCAACAGCAATCAAATTCTGTCTTCTAGCCAACATGGATTCAGGCCAGGCCACAGCAATATGACTGCCATCATATCCTTCATGACACAATCAATAAAGCTAGGAATGCTGATAAATATGTCTAATCAACCTTCCTGCATCTCTCTAAAGCCTTCAATACCATTTCTCATCCTTTCTTGTTAGCCAACTATAATTAACAGGCCTGTCCTCCCCTTCTCTGAACTGGTTTTCAGGTTATTTATCATATAGACAACAAGCTCTTAACTGGAACTCCTCTCTCCCCAATCCCACAGGGGTACCCAAAGTTTCCATATTGGGACTCCTACATTTTAACATTTTCATTAACAAGCTTCACTTACCTCTTACCCATGACTCCCTTATCCAAAATGGCAATGATTCTACAATCATTTGCACTGCCGACTCTATTTCCAAGCTCCAACTCATTACTCAACTGGCATTCTCTTTCACTGAAAACTGGCTTTGCAAATTTCACCTACTGCTCAATCCTAATAAAACCAAGCTAATAGTTTTTACCCAAGTCATGCACCTCACTGGACAAAAAAAAACAACTCACTGTACTCTTCCACACCAAAATACCAACAGAACTAGTTTCCAACACTGAACTGCTTGGTGTTATACTTGATGAGCACCTCAAGTTCAATCACCATGTCAATCACAACATTAAAAAATCTTACCAAAAACTGGGTTTGCTATACAGGCACAAGCAATTCCTTACCACCTCTACATAAAAAAAAAAAAAAAAAAAAACCTTGCCATCACCTATCTTCTACCATCTGTATCCTACTGTGCTCCACTACTTACAAACTTAACCTCTAATCTAAAGTACAAATGAGAAACCTGCTACAACAAAATTGCTTTATTTGCAACTAATGTACCCTACTCTACCCATCATTGTAAAGCATTACGCTCTCTAAACTGGCTAGAATTCCCACACACACGTTCCTATTTACAACTAATGACAGCTTACAAAGTCATACACAAACCATTATTATGCCCTGCCCTATCCTCCCTTTTCACCAATTACCTACCCAACAGATCCCTCAGACCCAAAAATCATCTTCTACTACAAATCCATAAACCAAAGCTCCGTGCTGGCCAACTTCTTTACTTTCACACCAAGGCCAAAAAGTGGAGCTCTCGTCTTTTAACACTCAGCTCAAATCATAATATTTCTCCCTTTAAAACTTCCTTACATAACTACCAATCCTCCATATGGTGCTGTAACTCCCGCTCATTCCCTCCTTTCAAGACCTGATCTCACCTTTTTAACTATACTCACTCACTTCCCTTGCCTTTATTTTAGATACACTGCCATGACGAGTTATGCCAACTACCTAACATATGTGCCTGCGGAATTTGACTTATGCTATTTTTGATATGTTTCCATATGCACATCTTTGTTAAACTGTGCAAGAATGCCTTTATTGGAATGAGCTATGTTATGTTTGCTGTTTTAGTTATTGATATATATATATATATATGTATATATATATATATATATATATATATATACATACATACATACATACATGCTTTCTTTAACTGTTGAAGTATGTATACTGTAATATTCTATACAACTTATTGTTCAGGTTTGTAACATGTTCTTAGAGCTTTTTCCTCTTCACTTTCTAAGATTCTAAATAATCTGAACTTTCATCTCCTTCCTTACCCTCCACTCCTATTACTTGGTTTTCAGTGTGCTCAGTTTTTTTTACCACCTCTACTGCCTTTCTAATATCTCAGATACTTTTTATTTAAGATGCTCCAGGGCCTTATGCTCATCATGGAAAACAACTTTTCATCCCTACTCCCATCACTTTCAGACAATCTAAACAGCTCTGGTATTCTCCACAGTTCAGTCTACCATTTTCAGTTACCTCCGTAACATTTAATTATATCAATTGTTTTGGTTCTCTACTTGATGGCCAAAACGCAGTCTGGCCACTATATTTCAGCTCTTAACCTAACCTTTAAAACCTTCAATTCACTAACAAACTTCATGTCTTCCTCCTGTTATTGCCATAACACAACTTCATCCTTCAAGGGACCAAAAACTGCACTTAACAGGTTAATTGTAAACTAAACCTGTACTTAGGTTAACTTTACAAATTAACAGTTTTAATTGAGAAGGTAACAGATTTCAAGTACCGTTAGGCTTCAACAGTTGTTATTTCTGATTATCATGTTCACCCCAAATGAGGAAGGAAGGTAAACATTGAAAAAAGTGTAAAAAAATGCAGCCAGCAGCCAAGATATATATTTTTTGAAATGCTCTTACCTGCCCAGGACCAATGCACTACATCAAACACACCTGTCCCTAGTGAGCTTTCTCCATTCTGTGCCCATCCCTAAAGAAATTAAACTACAACTGCATCTCACCTTACCTGATTTGCACTGCCTAGAAGCTGTACCTTTGCTACCATTTACCTCTCTTCACTTACCACTCTCCTCTATATTTCCCCTTCTTCTTTGTCCATCCTTTCGAACTTTCTATCTACCTACAATATTCACTTCTGCACCTATCCCTTTGTATTTATCTACTAACTTTATATTTACTACTCATTTTCCTACTGCAAATTCCCTTTTCTCCTTCCCCTCTCTGTCTGTAATTCCACCACTTAATGAACCTAACCTAGACTTTCTCTACTCTCTTTTTTTATTATTACAGTTCCTCACTTCAGAAGCTTACTACAGAAGCTCCCTCCCCACCTCAAACCAAAACAGAATACCTCCTGCATCACTTCTGAAAACTCCCTGGAGCTTGCCAGCCATATTTAGCTGTAGAACTCCTGTGAAGAACTGCCCTAAAGTAACTTTTTGAATGTAGGTAGCCTCATAGCATCTACTGTTTCTATACTACCTACTCAGTAACACTTTTTGTTTTGTCTAACTTCCCTTGTAAATGATTCAGCAGCCTACCATGGACCTCCCAAATATACTCTTTCCCCCCAAGTCACCTCTGTCCTAGATACTTACATATTGAACGTTGTATGTGACCTGCTCACCTTGCCTCCTGCCTTCTACATTCTTAACATTAGGTGGCAGCACCTACTTACCAAGGGTCAGTGCAACTCTAATGTTACCTTGGCTTCTCTCCTATTAAAATGGTCAACTAACTTAAGAGACTGTATTTTTCTCTGTCTACAATCTGGTTTTCACCCCCTGTCCTACATCAACTTATCTACTTAAAACATCTTTTTCTTCCCTACATACTACTTGTCTTTATCTGGTACTACATCTACTTACCTTTCTATATCATCAGCAGTAGCTGATACTTTTTTTCAGCTGATCTTTCTTTTTTTACTTTCCCGCTCCATTTGCCCTGCGGGTGAACTCTGCTCCCCTACCCTACCCCCAATTCCAAACCACCCCCACTACATCTACATTTATACCCATTTAACCACTCCTACTTCCTCTCCAACCTCTGAACTCCACTCCTTCCTCTTCCTATCCCCTCCCACTTGCATACAACTCTTACTTCTCATCCCTCCCTCCTCCTCACACAACACCACTACATTGCTTATAAAAACCCTAACATGCTTAAAAAATACTCATCCTTTCCAATTCAACTACTACTCCTCCTGAACCCTACCTACACATCTACTATCTTACCAAACCTTATCCCATCACCTACTCACCATTCTCACAGACAACATGCCCTCTCCATACTTTACAATCCAACTTCTTCAACTCAATCTCCCCTGAACTATATCCCTTCAACAACAACCTATGCTTTATAGGTTCATAGGTTCATTCTAGGCTAGCTGCCTTAGGGCATTTATAAGCCTAGCCAGAGTATGTTTGGCTTTCGCCACCCATTTTAAATTAATTTTGCTATGCCCTTTTTCAAGGTTAGTATACTGTGCCTCTGTCTAACAGTGACACAGAAGTGATACCCGGGGTAAACCTACGATCTCCCATCCACTCATCAAGATTCCTCTTGAAAAGAGTCAATGAGGGACTCTGCCTAACCTGGACTGGGATTTTATTCCAGAGTGAAGGGAGCCTCTAGGTTATGAATCTGTCCCTCCAGCATGTCCTATTTATTTCAGTGCTGAGGTTCAAGTCTCTCGAGCGTGTAGCTCGATGGGATTTGGATTTTTTGAGGTGCAGCATGTCCCTTAATTCCGGGTTGGACATGGCCTTATACGTCAGGCACAGGTCACCTCTGAGCAAGTGGTATGCCACTGAGTAGAGCTGGAGTTTCTTTAACCGGGCAGCATATGGCATCTGTTTGAGCCCTTTGATCCTCTTGGTGAGGTACTTTTGGGGTCTTTCCAGTTGCTGCAGGTGTTTGGTAAGGTACATCCCAAAAGGGGCATTGTACTCAATTATGGGCCTGATGAGGGATGAGTAAAGAGGCATGATGACCTTCCCTAATCTAGATGTGAATCCCTTCATGATTAGGTGGGCTATATAAAATGTTTTTCTAACCACTTTGGCCACGTGGTTGTCAAATGAGAGATTGCTATCAACTTGGGTCCCCAGGTCCCTAATTACTTCTTCTGTACTTAATGGATTACCACCTATGTGGTAATTTGTGGGCACTTTGTTTTTGCCAAAGGGGATGACTATACACTTTTTGGCGTTTAGCTTGAGGCCATGGCTCTGGCACCAGTTGTCTGTTTGTATGAGGCCCTTTTGGAGGATGCTTGTGTCGGCTGGAGAGTCGATTATGGTGCCCAGTTTGCAGTCATCTGCGAACTTGGTCAGCCACAGTCCTTCCATGTTGTCCTGTACCTCCGAGAAATATATACCAAACAAGAGAGGTCCCAGGACTGAGCCTTGTGGGACCCCACTTGTAACTGGTTTGAAGTCTGACATGGCTCCAGCAATTCTAACCATGTGGGTTCTGTCCTTGAGCCAGTTTGCAACCCATCTAGTGACATAGGGGTTTATATTTAAGCTGGTGAGCTTATCTATAATGCCCGAGTGGGGTATTGTATCGAAGGCTTTTGCGAGGTCCAGATAGGCTGTGTGGACCACCTTCCCTTCGTCAATGGCCTTGGTGACTGTTTCAAAGAAGTCAACCAGGTTTAAGAGGCAGGATCTGCCCTTAACAAAGCCAAACTGGGTAGGATCCAGTGTCTGTAGGTCCCCAATATCTTTATTTATGAGGTCCATGATGATCCTTTCCATAGCTTTGCAGACCAAGCTAGTCAGGCTTATGGGGCGATAGTTTCCAGGGTCCGTTGAGGCACCACGTTTGTGGAGAGGGACCACTGTTGCTGTACGCCACTCTTTGGGTACATATCCTGTAGTAAGGCTGAGATTGAACAGTAGTTTTATGTTTGGGTTTAGCTCTTCTTGGAGTTCATGTAGAACGCAGCCTGGGACACCGTCTGGTCCCATTGATGCTGTGTTTTTTGCTTTGGAGAGGGCGGCTCCCACCTGAGCATCTGAGATGTCAGGGGGGTAGCACTCTGCTGGGATAGATATTTGCCCTTTTGGTGGGGAGGAGGGGGAGAAGTTTGCGCTGAACCTGTCAGCTAGGATGTTGGCAATGTCTGTGGGAGCAGTGTATTTTTTGTCATTTTGGACTAATTCTGAGCATATCTGGGAATTCCCACCCAGGTTCCTAACATAACTAAAGAAAGCCTTGTGATTATCCTTAGTGTCCTGTGCAATTTTTCTCTCGAAGCTGGTCTTTGATGATTTTATGAGTGCCCTTAGTTTTTTGCTAATACTGATCAGAGATGCCTTCCCTTTTTGGGATTTTGTTCTATCATGTAGTAGCTTCCTCCTTCTATTGTATATTTTGTTTATGGCTGGGGTCCACCAGACAGGTAGTCTGCCTTTGGAGGATTGGGTCTTGGTTTTATTTGGGATTGCATGATCCATGCAGTCCTGAAGGTGTTCATAGAATGCATTTATAAAGGATTCTGCGGTCTGGGCCGTATTTTCCACAGGCCCGGGGGCTTTGAAGGATTCCACCTCAGTTTTGAGGAGTGTGAAATTTGCTTTAGAGAAGTTTTTCACTGTGGTTTTCTGGGCAGGGGGTGGGGTCGGGATGTGAATATCCAGTGAGATCAGTTTATGGTCTGATCTTACCAGTGAGGGATACACTTCTGGTCTGGAGCATAGAGTCCCCATGTTGGTGATGATCAGGTCCAGTATGTTTTCCCCTCTTGTGGGAGTGGTAACAAGTTGTTCCATAGCATCTGAGTTTATGAATTCTAGGAACCTTTGGGCAAGGGTGTTGGAGCTAGAGTAATGCTCCCAATCTATATTTGGGTAGTTGAAGTCGCCCAATATAATGGTGTTCGGAGAGACCTTCATATTTTCCAGTGTTCTCAGGAAGGCCGAGTGGGGTTCCTGGGTTTGGGAGGGTGGTCTGTAGCAGGCTATAAACTGGAAGGCAGTTTTACCCACTGTTAGTTGCACATGGATAGTCTCTGATGCTTCGTGCTTTGCCACCAACCTGGAGGTGTGGGTATCTTTGATGAATATCGATACTCCCCTCCTTTTGTGGTTCGGTCCAAGTTTTGGGCGAAAAGCATGGTATGAGGTATAACCTGGTAGTGCTGGGGTGCTTCGGGAGCCCTGAACCAGGTTTCTGTTACTGCACAGTTATCGATGTTCTCCATGCTAAGGAGAGTTCGAGTCGTGCATCTTGAGGTTTAGACTTCTAGCATTGAGTAGCATTACTCTTAGTTTCTTATCCCTTGTGATACCTATGGAGGTGGGTTTGTCTTTTGAGCCTTGCCTAAAAAAGGCACTATGGGGGTAGCAAGAGCCTTTGCCAATATCCAAAAGCCCAGGGGTGACAGGTGCAAGCCGTCCCTAGCAAAGCATCGTGGCTTGTCGTGCATATCATCCCAAGCTGACAGGCATTGGATCCCCTTTGAATGACACCAATACTTAAGCCAATTGTTGAAATTGATCATCTTGTCTTCATACTGTGGCATCATTCTTGGTGAGGGTAAGATGCTACTCAAGGTCAGGGTCATACCAGCCTGGGCTACATGCTCAGAGAGCTCCTCTATGTCTCTTTTCATGTAGTCCAGGGAGGTACGTCTCAGGTCATTCACACCAGCATCGACAATGACTGAGTCATATTTGTACTTGCCTTGGAGTGACCTGAGTGCTTGTGTTATGTGGCGGATCCTAGCGCCAGACAGGCTGCTCACCGTGACCTTCTCCTTGTTCAGCCTGGTGAGCGGGACGTCAGTGTGCCTGGCGATAGAGTCACCTATTACAAGTGTATCAGGTGTGTTGTTTAGCCTTAAGGGCTGTGACTGTTCGGCACACTGGCTTTGTGAGCTATGTGTTGCACGTGGTTTTTTTTTGGGGTAGCGGTTGCTTGGGTGTCTGCTTTGGAGGTCTCTGCTGCTTAGGCAGATCTTTATTTAGAGCCTCCAGTATGTTTTGTGTGATTATGTGTTTGGTTTGCTGTCGTGGTAGGTCTATGTGAGACTGGAATTGTAGTGAGTGTGGTTTCCTTCTCCTCCTGACTGGTTTTGCCAGTACTGAGTTGAGAGAGCTTAGCCTCCAGTTTGGCTATATGGTTGCATCTCTCACATGTGTTGGAATTTGTTGGGAGGAGGAGAGGGTTATCTGTGTACATGAGGCAGTTGTAACATTGCCTCAAGATTCCCATATTCACCAGCTGGACCAGAGAGGAGATTGACAACTGACCTTTGGACATGCTAGAATAATATTGGGAATTCCTTTATAATTGAAAACAAGGGCCAATGGGGAGCGAGGGTGTAGTGCTTTTAATTTTTAGTGCTGACTTATAATTGCTTTAGTGAGCAAGTGCCAGGTAACAAGTGCAATGTGTTACAGGTGACAAACAGTAACTTTCTTTCAAGCGAAGCAAGGAAATAAGTACAGTAAGCAATGCAGATATCACTAGGGATCCACAGAAGCGCTGAGAAGCCGCGTTTTAGGTGGAATTAGCGTTCCAGGGAAATAACAAGCATACAAACAAAGCTAGATTCAGCAGGCCTGGATCTAGTCTATGCTACAGGAAACAAGGTGCACCAATTTCAGTAAGATACAGTTCAAATATTCAGGCACTATAAACCTTTAACCAGAAATTCCCAGCTCAGAAGGGCAGAGTCCAGCCTCTCCTCCCACAAGAGTGCAGACCATGAACCTTCTTAATGTAAAATAACTGGCCTGAAGCCCAAGTGCTTAAACCAGAGCTAATACACTTTAAGAATAACAGACACTGAGCTCTCAATCAGCAGTTCCCAACTTAGAAGGATGAAAGCTACCTGTCCTGCCACCACAGTGCATGCCACAAACCTTCCTAACGTAGAACAACTGGTCTGAAGCCCAAGTGCTTAATCCAAAAAACTTAGAATGATAGTTACACTTTAACCAAGTTACTACCAAGCAGTAATAAATACAACTGAATACTTTAAATAATGCCTGGATTAGTGCTCAAGTTATACAAACAAAGCTAGATTCAGCAGGCCTGGATCTAGTCTATGCTACAGCAAACAAGGTGTACCAATTTCAGTAAGAAGCAGTTCAGATATACATGCACTATAAGCCTTTAACCAGAAATTCCCAGCTCAGAAGGGCAGAGTCCAGCCTCTCCTCCCACAAGAGTGCAGACCACGAACCCTCTTAATGTAAAATAGCTGGCCTGAAAGCCCAAGTGCTTAAACCAGAATTAATACACTTTTAGAATAACAAACACTGAGCCCTCAATCAGCAGTTCCCAACTTAGAAGGATGTAAGCTACCTGTTCTGCCACTACAGTGCAGACCACAAACCCTCTCAATGTAAAACAACTGGTCTGAAGCCCAAGTGTTTAAACTAAAAGGCTTAGAATGAGTTACACCAAGCAGTAATAAATACAATTGAGAACGTTTAAGATGACGCAAAAGCAAAATAAAGTAGGAAGAAACACAAGTACAGTAAAAGCAGAGAAAATTTTTTTTTAGAAAAGTAGCAAAAGCAGTAGTAAATACAATTCTCATGCAGTGCAAGCTGGCACACTCGAATATGTAGCAATATTCGTCCACACACAGTTTGAAAAAATGTAATTAAATTAAAAAGGACTAAAAGCAAGTGCAGAAAGGGTTTATTTAGGTAGAATGCGGTAAAGAGATGTCTTAGGGGAGTGTCTTGGATCAAATCTACAGTGGGGCGGGCACTGCAAAAGCCACCAAATTTAAACTACAACCAAGAATAGGGAGGGGGGGTGGGGGAACAGTTTCAACACAGATGTAAGGAATGTGCAAATTATAAAAAAATATATATACTGTTTTCCATAGATTTGCAGAGCAGTAAGACACAGATATCAAGCAGACAATTTAGCTCTATAATACAGAATAACACAGAAAATATACTTAGCTCTATAAACTTGAATATAGTTCTGTAAGGCTGTCTCTGAAACTAAGGTTCCAGTTTGAATACAGGTTGTTAATTAAATTCATTTCAAACTATTCCAAACTAAGGTTCCAGTTTGAATACAGGTTGTTAATTAAATTCATTTCAAACTATTCCCCCCTCTTAAACCCTCATCAACTACTCTACCCATATCGCCCACTAATCTTTCAACTTATATCTCTCAATCAAAACAATCCAAATATCTCCACTACTTAACTCAACTTTTAACTTCCATACTTTTATCTGGTGATATTCACCCTAACCTAGGACCAACCCCCTCCTCCTCAGTAACTAAATCCATCCTACTTACATCTCTTAATGCACAAAGCTTAGCTAACAAAATTCCAAATCTCCATGCCTTGCCACTCCATAACAAACCAGACATCCTAGCTATTTCTGAAACCTGGCTAAAACCTCATGTAAAAAACGAAGAGATAGTATCCCCTAATTACTCTATCATCAGAACAGACAAAACCCATAAAAAAGGTGGTGGGGTGGCTCTTATCTACTCTTCCTCCCTATGCATAACACCCTATAATAAAGCCATTCCAAAGTTCGCTAATGCAGAATTAATACTAGCTCATCTTCAGCTAAACAAACATAAATTTATATACATTGCCTCTCTCTACATTCCACCTGGAGACAATGTCCCAATTCTCGAAGAAATCCTCTCCTGGCTATTAACTAATATCTGTAATTAAACTATAATCATGGGAGACACCAATATTAATTGGTCCTCCATTCAATCCCCTACTCACCCCCTCAACATCAACCTATACAACTACTCTCAACTCATTAACTCCATAACTAGGCCATCCAAAGACTTCACTAGTAGCAACATTTTAGACTGGTTTCTAGTCTCCCACCCCCACAACTACCCTGACAGTGGAACCCTCCATGACTCCCTCAGTGACCACCTTCCCATCTTCACTAGACGTCTTCCTTCTCCCTTACTAGTTACTCATACTTACTTAACTACCCGATGCTATAGAAACGTTAACCCAGAAGCTTTCTCTGACACCCTTAAATCACTTAATTGGTACCATCTAAAAACTCTACCACTTGAAAATGCTATACCATTAAAAACC